>NC_142803.1:11960533-12187784 GCF_049724085.1 Artemia sp. Qi Xiang Cuo
AATCGAACAAAAGTGATTGCTTTACAGATTACGGAAGTTACAAAACTTAGGCTACTTAAAGGAATCGACTTGTGATATTTTCCGATACCCTTAGAAGTCTAAAAACTACCTCTTTACTGAAGAAACAAAACCATCCTTCCACAAACAACCTGTTTTTTTTTTGGAACAGAAAATTCTATAAGTAACGTCCAGAAAACACAGTCTAATTTATAAGGCTCTTAATAGTCTTTCACCGGCCATGAAATTGATAACTTTTATTAACAATTACATTTCTCTAAAAAAAAGCTCAGCTAAGCACAGTTTTCAGTAAACCATTACTTTTTTTGCACTGAAATTCCTATAGATTTATTTTCACGTTAGAATTTACTACTAAAATTAACCGAAACAATAATTACAATTCATGGATTAGCTACAAATGGCAGTTTTTTCTAACTAGATAGGTTTTTAAACACGTTTTTAAACTGTTGGTTACAATGGGCTGTGGTTTGCACTTTACTAAGTCGCAGCTATCGCTGACATGATATGCTGAAGAAATGAAGTACGAAAATACGTTTCGAAAATGAACTAATCATGGCTGCCGCAGTAGCAGCAGCCAAGGTTAAAAGCGAATACAGACACATAGTAGTCGAAAATTTAGTCGAAAGGTTAAAAGCGAATACAGACACATAGTAGTCGAAAATTAATGTTTTGATAAAAAAAAAATGTATCATGGGAAAATTTTTTGGAAGGTTTTAGCTTCAAACTGCTTGATGCACTCATAGTAAAATCAAGTTTTAAATTACCAGCATTGATATGAATCGATTATTAGGATGACACTCAGTGGCGTAAACTCAAAGAAATGTAAGGGGCCGAAAGTTTTTTTTTTCCAGTCACTATTGTCGGTAGAAAAAAAAAATCGGACACTGACTAATTGTCTTTGTAACACAGATACAAATCTCCTGATTTACTGCCTTCCACCAGGAGTGCAATTCGTGGTAGGTGACAAATCATCCGACACTTTCCATGTTTTCTCCCTCAAATTTCTCCAGCCACCCATTTGGAGCTGGGTCGACTCTAAGCTTACAAAGTCACATCGCTGACCCCCTTTCCAAACCACATAATCAGCGACATCTACCCTCACGGACGTAGGATTTCAGGTTTAGCGTGCTAACCACTCGGCTAACCACTCTCTTAGACTGGTGGTCATAAGAACTTGGGAGTTACGGCCGTGAATAATGCGAATTGTCAATTGTTTACGTATATGTTCTATAGTGAAAAAGGGGGCTTGTTTGGTAATGGGCTTGTCATTGGCTTGTAGCTTTCAGGGATTTGTCTCTAGGATAAAACCATTTAATGTTTTTTAGTCGGAAGGGGCAGGGGTCCTGAAAATAGAGCAATTTTTTTTCAAAAAAGTTTCTTTTGGGATTTTTGAAAATAAAAAAATATTCCTGGGCACTTTCTCCCCATAATGGGGCTTATGAAAGACCTAAAAAAACTTTCCCGGTTGGCTTGGATTTTAATACTGAAGTCCAGGCCCCAATACTGATGGAGAAAAAAAAAATTGGTCGTCCCCCAAAAACAGGGAACAACACGGCAAAAAAAAAAAATCCTTGGCAGCTTCAATCCCTTTTCGAATAAAATTTATTAGACGCATCATTTTTGCAGTAAAAGAAACACCCCATCTTTATTTTTGTCTAATTTATCAATGACACAAAAAAGGTCTGATTTTATCTTTTCCTCAAATTTGTATGGTAATGTGTCCGTTACCATACAGGTATCGGCATCTAAAAACCCATTAGAAAAATTATGGAAATCACATGGACCAGCAAGGCCAACTATGACTGACAGGGGTAGGTAACGGGGGGGGGGGTGAGTGTATAGTCCCATAATCTATAGGTCCCTAAAGTGTATGAACTCGTTTAGTGTAGGATCCCTCTAAGATACTTACCTTTTGCCTTCCTCAAAATGGAGGAAGGGACCTATAATGGATATGATATCTCAGATCATAGTTCAACCGTTGTTCAACTGGTTTAGTCTCAAATGAGAATTTATTTCTCTTACTCAAAGTGCTAATTATATATAATCAAGTCAAACCTTATTTATATTATTTTGATGCTTAGGAATTTGCCCCCACGGGGATTTGGACAATTTGGGCGGCCGACACGAGATGGGTCACAAGGGAAATATTTACAGTTGGAGCCAATTTTATAATGCCAGCGTTGTTTTATCGTCCCTGTGCAACAAATATAGGAGATGAGACATGCGAAAAGACCTTAGCACGGAAGACAACAATCCCAGTGGAGTCGCAGTCCTAGCTGTTAGAGATCTCTATTAAAGAGGGAAACCTTGAACTTTTATAGTTTAAACAATTTAGTGCATTACCATATTTCTTTAGTTATATATTTTTGTCTGGTATTTTTCTACCGGTTGTCAAGTTTTCAGCAGTAGTTGCAGTCTAGCAAAAACCGAAGATTGGGCCATAGTAATAGAAAATAAAAGAGACATAATTTTAAAGATTGCGTTTTCTGATAGAAAAAATTTAAGTGATATTAAATTCAACTGAAAAATAAATTATAATTCCAAAAATATACTTTTAGGAATTTTGATAAACAGCCCGAAAAACATGACATCAAACCGAAATAGAACTACACAATTCAAATCATTATTGTTAACGGTACTGAGATAGAGTTGCAGGATAAGATATAGAGAAAAATAAAAAATTTTGTGACACCTTGGATGTGAAAGATGATTTGCCTAGTGAGGAAGAATTAGCAACAGTAATAAAAGGATTGAAACATCATAAGCATCCAGGTGCTGATAGTGTGGTAAATGAGTCTCTTAAATATGGTGGCTCTGAGGTTAGATGTAAGTTACTGAAGGTTATGAATATGACTTTTGAAAAACAGGAAGTACCCAACGGTTTTAGGAAAACCTTAATCAAACCACTGAATACAAAAGGTGATAAGAGTGAGTGTGGTAATTATGGAGCCATTAGTCTGGTCTCTGTAGGTAGCGAATTAATTAGTAATATCATAGTTTTTAGACCGAGAGATGCTGTAGACAAAGTTTTAAGAGAAGAACAGTGCGATCCACAGTTTATAGAATTAGCAGTATGATCATTCCCTATCTCACCCATTATAAAAACCCACACCGAGGTGCGAGTGCTCCAGAGAACGTTTTTGCAGATATAAACATAAGCGGCATTATATCTTTTCACGGGTAGAGAAGTCTGATTTCCCTTGGACGCAAAACTTACAGTTATAATAGAAATAATCGGAAATAATTGGAAATCCGCTATTATGAATAATGCACTTTGTAACCCTCTTTGGCGCAAAACTTACAGTTATAATAGAAATAATCGGAAATATGTGGAAACCCGCTATTACAAATACTGCACTTTGTAACCATTTCTCATCGATTGACGGAAACAGACTAACCCGCTAATGCAGAAATAAAATAAAAAAAACTAGTTTTTTAAACTGAAAGTAAGGAGCGACATTAAAACTTAAAACGAACAGAAATTATTCCGTATATGAAAGGGGCTGTTCCCTCCTCAACACTTCGCTCTTTACGCTAAAGCTTTTTATTGTTTTAAAAACTAAAGTTGTGAGACAGAGGCAAACTTTAGCATAAAGAGCGAGGTGTTGAGGAGGGGACAGTCCCTTTCATATACGGAATAATTTCTGTTCGTTTTAAGTTTTAATGTCGCTCCTTACTTTCAGTTTAAAAAATTTGCTTTTTTTATTTAATTTCTGATCGTTTTTTAGTTAATGCAACTTTTATTTTGGCTCACCGTCATTGAATAAGTAAACAAAATTTGCATAAAAATTTTAATTCTCTTTTGCTAAATGGATGTCTCTAAATTTGGTTATGACGTAATTTACAAATTAAGTTACGTAACTAACTTCTATATTCGTATATTTTTCTTCTAGCAAAAAATACAAAGCTGCAGATTTTTGCAGATATGAGCTTGAAACCTACGTAAGAGGGTTTTCTGATACGCTGAATCTGACGGTGTGATTTTCATTAAAATTTTTTCACTTGTAGGGGATCTTTCCCCCCTCTTTAAAAAATCTGGTAAATTTTCTCAGGTTCGTAGCCTTTGATGAGTAATACTAAACTTAATAAAATTTATATATTTAGAATCAGCATTATAAACCCATTTTGTTTATACATTTATTGACATCAAAATTCCGTTTTTAAAAGTTTCGATCACTATTGAGCCGTATCGCTTGTTTTTTTATTGTTTTTTTTATTACGTATATGTTATTACGTATATGAGGGGTTCTCCCCTTAGTCAATACCTCTCTCTTTACGTTAAAAGTTAAAAACAAATTTAATTCAATAACCTCTGAATCACAAAGGCCGTTTAGTTAGAATAGATAGCTTTTATGAAAGCACTAAAAAAAAATGTAGCTTAAAGAGCGAGGTATTGACTTGGGAGAGAGCCCCCTCATATATGTTATAATTTCTGTTAGTTTTAAGTTCAAATGTTGCTTCTTATTTTCAGTAGAAAACAACTTGCTTTTTTTAAATTTAATTTCTGATCGTTTTTAAAATAATGCTTGGAAATTCGGCACCCCCCTAACAGAAATGTCCCCTAAGCCAAAGAAACTAACTCCACGGAAAGATTCTCCCGAGTAACCCCCTCCTCTAGCCCCATCCTCCAGAAAAACAATCCTTCCTGAAAATGTCTGTATACTTCCCAATAAATAATGCTGGCAAGTCCGGCGCCCCCTTCATGGCAATTTCCCTTCCCCCATGAAAACTTCCTTCATGGACAGATCCTCCAACATAACCCCTGACCCACCCCCCCCCCTAACTACCAGAAAAAAACCCTCCTGAAAACGTCTGTATACTTCCCAATAACCAATACTATATGTTAACATTGGGTAAAGTTCATAACTTTCAGCCCTCCCCGGGGACTTCGGGGGATTAAGTCATCCTAAAAGACATATTTATCATATTTTCGACCATGCTGAACAAAATGGCTGTATCAAAATAATGATCGGATGACTTTGGGAGAGAAAATGAGCGTGGGAGGGGGCCTAGTTTCCCTCCATTTTTTTGTTAACTTAAAAAAGGCACTAGAACTTTTAAGTTCTGTTCGAATGAGCCCTCTCACGATGTTCTAGGGCCACTGGGTGGATACGATCACCCCTGGGAAAAAAAAACAAGAAAAAACAAATAAACACGCATCCGTGATCTTTCTTCTGGCAAAAAATGCAAAATTCCACATTTTTGTAGATAGGAGCTTGAAACCTCTATAATAGGGTTCTCTGATACGCTGAATGCGATGGTGCGATTTTCATTAAGGTTCTATAGCTTTTAGGGGGTCTTTCCCCCTATTTTTGAAAATCAGCCAAATTGTCTCAGGCGCGTAACTTTTGATGGGTAGCACTAAACTTGATGAAAGTTATATATTTGAAATCAGCATTGAAATCTGATTCTTTTGATGTATCTATTGGTATTAAAAACCCGTTTTCTAGAGTTTCGGTTACCATTGAGCCGGGTCGCTCCTTACTTACAGTTCGTTACCACGAACTGTTTGATAAGTGGGAGGAGCTTTTTGTTCACACCGAGAATGAAGACCAGAAATGATCTGCCATAAACCTACTGGATAATTCTATAAACTGTGGTGCGATCTTAGAAAAGGTAGAGGATGTGTCGACCAAATTTTCACTCTTAGGTTAATGACTGAGAAGTGCCTGAGTTGTCAAACCCCTTTGGTTTCAATTTTATGTATTATGAGCAAGAGTTTGATTCTGTTGATAGAAGAGTTTTAACAAAGGTCTTATCCTTGAATGGCATACCAGACAATTACATTAAAGTGATTAGTGGTATGTAAGAGAATACCACTGCTTTAGTTAAGGTAGTAAATGAGGTTAGCAGCTGGTTTGGTATTAAATCAGGAGTTAAGCAGGGATGTATTCTATACCTCTTAATGTGGATCATTTTGATGGACTTCGTCCTATAAAGAACAGGAAAGGCAATGGGAGACCACGGAATCAAATAGGTAGGAAAAACTCTCCTGGACTTAGATTATGCTGATGATTTAAGAATCCCAGATGAAAGTGTAAGCAAAATAAATGAACTTTTAGAGGTTCTGCGAGTTCAGGATGCTAGGATTTACCCGTGCCCCAGCCATTTAAACATTTGTCTCTCAATTATTTGGACTATCTGTCTTGGCTTTTCTCTGTCTACAATTACCCAGCGTCTTGATGCAACCTATGCAACCTATTGCAAAATACTTGATAACTTCAATTCCCCGTGCCCCAGCCATTTAAACATTTGCCTCTCAATTACTTGGACTATCTGTCTTGGCTTTTCTCTGTCTACAATTACCCAGCGTCTTGATGAAACCTATGCAACATATTGCAAAATACTTGATAACTGCAATTCAAAATCAACAATAGGTTGCATAGGTTCCATCAAGACGCTGGGTAATTGTAGACAGAGAAAAGCCAAGATAGATAGTCCAAGTAATTGAGAGGCAAATGTTTAAATGGCTGGGGCACGGGTAAATGGCAGGAGTATGAATGACTCTCTTAATGACTATCTTAGCAGCTGGTTTGGTATTAAATCAGGAGTTAAGCAGGGATGTATTCTATCCCCCTTAATATGGATCATTTTGATGGACTTCGTCCTATACAGAACAGGAAAGGCAATGGGAGACCACGGAATGAAATAGGTAGGAAAAACTCTCCTGGACTTAGATTATGCTGATGATTTAAGAATCCCAGATGAAAGTGTAAGCAAAATGAATGAACTTTTAGAGGTTCTGCGAGTTCAGGATGCTAGGATAAGTTTTAAAATTAATGTTAAGAAGACTAAGTCACTAAGGCTAGGAATAAGTGAGGATGAAAAGGTGACTTTGGGTAACGAAAATATTGATCAGGTGGGCAGCTTCACTTACCTTGGTAGTATTACTAGTAAAAATGATGGGAGCAGTGAAGATGTTAAAAGTAGAATAGCCAAGGCTCAGGGTGTTTTTTCGAAGTAAAAAAAAGTATGGAAGAGTAGGAATATAAGTCTGCAAATCAAGATTAGAGTATTGGAAGCTACAGTGATGACAGTGGTCAAAAATCGCTCTGAAGCATGGGCGCTCTGAAAAACGGATGAAGATTTGCTAGCTGTTTTCCAGAGAAACTACCTACGGATTATTCTGGGTACCCGGCTGAATGACCGTTTTTCAGACAGTAGACTGTACGAATAATGTGGTTCAATCCCGCTTTCTAGGGCTATAATGAAAGAAAGGTTGAGATGGCTAGGCACGTTCGGCGGACGAAGGATGACATATTACCGAAGATTGTCCTTTTCGGCCAACCGTCTAGGGCTAAACAGAAAGCTGGTCGTCCTCGTCTGGGGTGAGAGAATGTCATAAAGAAAGATTTAAAGCAAATGGGAACTTCCTGGGAGGGTGGAAAGAGAGAGACTTTGAATAGATTGGGATGGCGGAGAAGCGTGCGTAGCTGTGTTGTCCTCAGGTAGCTTGGTGTTGCGGTGAGTTGTAAGTAGTAGTAGTAGACCTCTTTAGTCCTCAGTTTTACAGATTATGAATAAGCGCATGATTCAGGCGATAGAAGAGCTTTAGCGGAAGCCTTTTCCTTTTATGGTATACCAGATAAATACGTTATAGTGGTTAGTCCTATGTTGGAGAGTAACATAGCTATGGTTAAGGTAGGAAATGAGGTTAGTAACTGGTTTCGCATTAAATCAGTAGTTAAACAGTTTTGCGTTCTATCCAATTTATATGGATCACATCTGAAGGACTTTGTCCTAAGGAATACGGCAAAGGATGTGGGAGAGAATGGAATCAAATGGGAAAGTAAAACTCTCTTAGACTTAGATTAAGAAGTTTATTAAATATGGTGGCTCTGAGGTTAGAAAAAGTTACTGAGGATTATGAATATGATTTTTTAAAAAGGGGAAGTACCTAACGATTTTAGGAAAACTTTAATTAAGCCACTTTATAAGAAAGGTGATAAAATTGAGTGTGGTAATTATTGAGGGATTAGTCTGGTCTCCGTAGGTAGTAAATTACTTAGTAATATGATAATTTTTAGACTGAGAGATGCCGTAGACAAAGTTTTAAGAGTAGAACAGTGCAGTTTTAGAAAAGGAAGAGGATGTGTCGACCTAATTTTCACTCTTAGGTTAATAATTGAGAAGAGCCTGAGTTTTCAAACACCTTTGGTCCTCGGTTTTTTAGATTATGAGCAAGCGTTCGACTCTGTTGATACAAGAGCTTTAGTAAAGGTTTTATCCTTGTATATTATACCTACATTAAAGTGATTAGTGCTATGTACGAGAATAACGCTGCTGCGGTTAAGGTAGGAAATGAGGTAAGCAGCTGGTTTTGTATTGAATCAGGAGTTAAGCAGGGTTGTGTTCTATCCCGCTTTATATGGATTATTTTGATGGACTTTGTCTTAAGGAGTAGAGGAAAGGCAATGGGAGACCATGGAATCAAATGGGGAGGAAAAAGTCTCCTGGACATAGATTGTGTTGATGATTTAAGCATCCTAGATGAAAGTGTGATCAAAATGAATGAAGTTTTAGAGGTTTTGCGAGTTCAGGGTGCTAGAATAGGTTCGAAAATTAATGTTAAAAAGACTAAGTCACTAAGGCTAGGAATAAGTGAAGATGGAAAGGTGAAGTTGGGTAATGAAAAGATTGATCAGGTGAACAGCTTCACTTACCTTGGTAGTATTATTAGTAAAGATGGTTGGAGCAGTGAAGATGTCAAAAAAGTTTGGAAAAATAGGAAGATAAGTCTGCTAACCAAGATTAGAATATTAGAAGCTACAGGGATGACAGTGGTCAAATATGGCTGTGAAGCATGGGTGCTCCGAAAAGCGGATGAAGATTTGCTAGATGTTTTCCAAAAAATTGTTTAAGGATCGTTCTGGGTACCCGGCTGACCGACCGTATTTCAAACAATAGGCTATACAAAAAATGTGGTTCAATACCGCTCTCTAGGGCTATAATCAAAGAAAGGTTTAGGTGGCTAGGGCACGTTGTGCGGATGAAGGATGACAGATTGCCGAAGATTTGTCTTTTCGGCCAACCGTCTAGGGCTAAACGGAAAGCAGGTCGTCCTCGTCAAGGGTGGGAGGACGTCGTAAAGAAAGATTTAAAGGAAATGGGAACTTCATGGGCGGGCGTAAAAAGGGAGGCTTTGAATAGATTGGGATGGAGGAGGAGCGTGCGTAGCTGTGTTGGCCTCAGGCGGCTTGGTGCTGCGGTGAGCTGATAGTAGTAGTAGTAGTAGTAAGCTGAAGATTTGAAAATTTTAGCAAAATAAATGATTTTTCGGAGGTTATGAGAGTTCAGGGTGAGCCAATTAATAATAAGAAGACTAAGTCGTTTAGACTGTCCATAAACGAAGGTGAAGAGGTGATGCTGGGTAGCGAGAAGGTCGATCAAGCGAATAGCTTCACTTACCTGGGTAGTATTATTAGTAAAGATGATGGATACAGTGAAGATGCTAAAAGTGGAAAAGCCAAGACCCGTTTTTTTTACAATTTGAAGAACGTTTGGAAAAATACGAAGATAATTCTGTGAACCAAGATTAGAAAATCGGAAGTTACAGTGATGAAAGCGGTCAAGTATGGTTCTAAAACGCGGGTGCTTTGGAAGATGGAAGAGGATTTGTCATATGTTTCTCAGAGGAAATATTTTACGGGATCGTTTGGGAATCCATCTGACTTACCATATTTCAAACAGTAAGCTATACCAAAAGTTTGGTTCTATCCCACTTTCTAGGACTATTTGAGAGGAAGGCTGAGATGGCTGGGACACGTTGTGTTGATTATCGATGACAGTTTGCCAAAGATCGTCTTTTAATACCAATCATCTATGGCCAAACGAGAAGCAGGTTGAAAAGCAGGCTCATAATTGGAAATTGAAAGTTCTAGTTTCCTTTTTACGAGTCAGAAGATATTGTATTAAAGGAAGATGCAATTTTTCACGAAAAAGTTACATATTTTTGTGTGTACGTACATAAAGAGGGTCACAGTGCCTGGAAATGGAAGTTCTAAGATTTGCCCATCGGTTTTCTAGGGTCTAAGACAATAACCGGGAGGCTTAGAGCCACATTCCCTTCCGAAAAAAAAAATTTACATTGTGTGGATGAAGCTTTACAGTACCATGCCTCTTTGAAAAAAAGGAACGATTTTTATTCCCTTCCGAAAATAATTTTTTACATTGTGTGGGCGAAGCTTTACAGTAATATGCCTCTTTAAAAAAAAGGAACGATTTAATATTTAACTTGTGAAATTTGTCTTAGATTAGAATTAAAAGAGGATTTCCAGCATGATTTGAAAAATGGTCAGGAAATCAAAAAAAAGAACAAGTTTTTTCAGCTGAAAGTAAGGGGCAATATTAAAACATAAAACAAACATAGATTATTTTATATATGTGGGTGATGTCCCTTCCTCAACTCTCGTTCTTAACGATCAATTCTTAATGTTCTTTGAAAATACATCTCATTCAAATTCTTGAGTAATTTCTTGAGTAATTGTGGCAAAAAGTCAAACTGTAGCGTAAGGACCAAGGGTTGAGGAAAAGAAATTTCATATTATATTAAATATATTTCATATAATATATTATCACTTCATATATGAAATAATTTCTGTTCATTTTGTTTTAATGCTGCTCCTCATTTTAAGTTGAAAACACGTGTTTTTTAAATTTAATTCCTGACCTTTTTTCAAATCCTGTCAGGAAATCTCCCGCCCCCGTCTCCCCAAGAATAATTCTCTTGGTGGAAAATTTTCCTTCCACAAGCCCCTCCCCCCCAAAAAAAAAATCGGACATTTCACAGCTTCAACTAATATATGTGAACAAATGGCAAATAGTATAAACCATGGGAAAAAAAAAAGACGCATCCGTAATCTTTCTCCTGACAAAATATACAAAATTAAACATTTTAGTGGATAGGAGCTGGGGAGCTCTTTGGACTTTCTGCTTTTTTTCATGACTTTTTGGGGGTATTTTCCCCTTTTCTAAAAATCCGTCAAAATTTCTCAGGCTCGTATCTTTTGATGGGTAATATTAAGCTTCATCAATTTTATATATTTGGAACCAACATGAAAATTCAATTCTTTTATTGTAGCAATTTTTTATTAAAATTCTGTATTTTAGAGGGCCGAGTTACCCCTCACTTACAGTTCATTACTACGAACTGTTTGAAAATAATTATAGAAGTCGAATATGAAAATCATAAGAGAAAAGTTGTATTGTACAAAAAATGGAGAGAAGCAGTAAGTAATAAAATATAAATCGAATAGTATTTTAGTAATGAAAGTAAAAAATATAGTAATAAAAGCAGTTAGTAAAAAACGGTAATATGTATGGCGTTTCTAAGCTGAAATATTAAAAATTACTGGACAAAAAATTCATAATCATTATCCATATAAGCCAAAAATGAAATTTTGGTAAAATTCTAGGTAATAGGGATTTTGCTATCTTGGAATGTAGTAAGGTTAGAATTATGAAACTCCCAGGAAATGTTTCACATCCAAAGTAAAGCTTTAAGAAAATACTTTTATCCTCCTATCCTATCCCCTCCTATCCCGTTTCCATGTCTTCTAAAATTACATTAAAAACAGTTTTTAGCTTCGAGAAAAAAAATGTTTCTCCTTAATTTTAAGTTCACAGTTCTTTGACTTAGTTTTGAAGACACAGCTCCATAATTTTTTGGAAGATTTTCAGCCATGTTTTTTCCAAATTTAGGATTTAGAAACCCTAAACATCGGAATTCAGCATATATATTGTTCTCAAAATACGTTTGTTTGGCCTCATTGGCGCAGTAGATCTATTCCTGGAAGTTTTTAAGTTACCACAAAATTGCTTAAACTCATCAAGGGCTGGTTTCCCTTAGATAGGTATGTGGTGGAAATAGTTACTTCAAAAAAATCGTCCCAGGGCATAATTTAGGCTTTGAAACCATTCCTGGAAGTTTTGTTCGCCTATTTCTGAGATGATAACAAGCCCATCATGTAGAGTTTTACCTTTTTGGTGAAATGTAATTTTCCGAATTTGGCAAGAGTGTTTACCCCCCTCCGCCGTCATAAAACGATAGTCGCAAGAAATTTATGTGTGATTTCAAAATGTCGCCATGCCGTGGTGCAGTGGATTGATGGCAATGCTTGGCCTCAATCTACTCAATATTTGCTTGGCAATATGGGGCAAGGGGTCCGATCCCAGGTGCTGTAAGGTAGGGCGACAAGCTTGATACCTGTCCCTTACTGACTCCGCAACTGGAGCATCACTTCGACGCCTTATCTGTCATCGATGATTCAGAAGGATCTCTGTCGTTTTTTATCCAGCAAAAAATAGCTGGTATCGCTACTGGAAGCGTTATAACAGTTTCTAACACTGATTGAGACGTTGTGATAATGAGTTTCTTATCTTGTACTTCCATAAGCTACCATATTTTTTAAATGGGAGTGCCAACATTGAGGAATTTTGACATCTCTATTACGGCCTTTCAAGCAATGCCATTAATTACTACTTATAGCCCACTAAGCGATCCAGTATTTAAATGACAAATTGCTACAGGAGAAGCTATTTTAAATCGCCATCTGTACCATAATAATTAAGTTAAGTTTTGACAGGAGGCGAATTTCACTCTTGAAGCCCGATTTCTTGTCGGTTGGATAGTAGGGTTGCCAACTTTCACACTTTTTGTGTTAAATGCACTCTTTTTACCTCAGAGGGGATGCGAAAGAGGGAAAATCATTCTTTTTGGGTGTAAGTTTTCATTCGCTCGAAACATCAGTAGTTAGTACCTTTGTCGGAAATGCAATTATCCCAAGGAACTGGGTTGCCAAATTTCACACTTTTCGTTTGATATACAATCTTTCTTTTTTTTACCGTGGAGGGGATGCGGAAGAGGGGATGCAAATTTTTTTACTTACACTCTTTTTTGGCCTTGGTTTGCACTCTTTTTAGATGTCAACAGTGGCAACCCTGTCGAAGAGTGCATTCTCTGTTTCGTAAATCGGCTAAGGGTTCCCTAAGTTTGGTAGATTTTAGCTGGAACAGAAGAAAATATAGATAGGAAAAAAAATCGGTTCATGTTTTTTTTTTACTGGTGGTCTTGTTTCGAAAACAAAATAAGAGATTTTGCTACACTTGTAGAACACTAGCGTAAAAAGTAGGGGGCTAAGGGCAGATCCCCTCCTTATACACAAGACAATTTTTATTTAAAACATTTGTTTTAAATTTGAAGTCAGTCTTTACTTTCATTTGAAATCTATTTTTTTTAATATCCTAATTTTTTCGCTGAACCTTTTCCTGAATCTAAAATAAAAATGAAGCAAAGTTTTCTGAATTTTAACCAAAATTTGTTTAGAATGGGTAATAATCGGGGTGTTGATATTTATCAGTATATGTAAAGATCTGATCCCACATCGTAGATTTTTTTCTAAAATCGTGAGATATCACGATAAATCACTAGGTATGGAAGCAGCGCGTGCAGTAAAAGCAACATTACTTCGTTGGAGCGAATATTCGATTCGTCCCTGTTTCGGATCTTAGTTGAAAAGTTTGTGCTGCGGACTGGTAGGAACCAAAATTTCAGGTTACTACAATAATTCATTTTCAATTATTTTGATATTCTATTCATCCGCGTAGCCTAAATAATTTATATAGAGGTGTGAAAAATTATGTGAAAAAGATTTTTCAAAGATAAAAATAGTTCGCTTTTGAAAGGACCATGGACATAGGAAATTGGCAAAAAAAACTTGTTTAACTATGTCAAGACTATCAAACGTTTTTAATATTTTTTTTCATCTACTTTCATTTTTTAACGCCATTATTATTCTACATATCCTATGCCTATTTACATTATTTTTATTTTGAATGTAGCCTAATATTGTCATGTATTGATATGTCAGCTATTTAACACATTTCCAAAATCAGAAAAGTATTTACGTATTTGGCAGCAATATTTTCTATTTTTTTATACTTAAGTTTTCCATAAAAATAGTCTAATCTTTTAGATATACCTGGTCCTTGTAGACTTGGGGGCCAATTTCTGATATTTGGATAAATTCTCTAGCTAAAAGACAGGCATAGGCTACCGGTCATTGTACCTTTCAACGCTATTCCAACAATAAAAATAGTTACTGTGGGAAAACTCCATTTTGAACCCTTAGAGATGCCCTTAAAGCAACACTTTTTTGGCTGGTAGAACTAAGATCAGACACACACAAAAAAACACTCCATTAGGATAAACGATAAAGGTCCTCCAGTGCCATTGCTGACGCATAGGGTGTCGAATCGACATGTCAGTTGCATGGTCTCTTTTTCTAGGGACAAGTAGCAAGCCTGTCGCCTAAGCTTTTGGCAATGGGGTTGACCCCCGGGCCCCGTGTTACCAAGCAGGGCATATAGCCACTGTGCTACTAAAAGGTATTATACCGTTAAAACCCTATTTTATACTATTTTTATGTACAATAATTAACAAATGATTTCTGAGACCACACTAGCTCATCATGATAAAAAACAAAATGGCAAAAAAGGAGAAAACGAGGACAATAAACCCTTTCACCGTTGCTCAGAAAGCGTCATCTTATTTTAGTTTTGTGTTTTCTTTTAAGGTTTGGCTTTTTATATTTTTATCTGTTTTGTTCTGGACTGAGGGCGGTCAAGAGGATGTCTTGACCGAAACATTTGCATAATTTTTCAATTTTTTCACTGGCAGTTTATTGTCCTCGTTTTCTCCTTTATTTGCGATTTTATTTTTAAACAATAATCAATCCCGCTACAATTTTACCCCACTCCTAGCGGGGTCAAATATAGCTTTAGAATATGCACAAAAGTTGGCTGATTCTTAAGTTTTTTTTTCAAATTGGAATTTTTTTTTATTGGAATTAAGCGATTACTTTGATAAGAAATGTAGCCTATTGAAAAATAGGCTACATTTAGGTAGAAAGATACAATAGGCTACAAATAGGCAGAAATGTAGCCAGAAAAATGTAGCCTATTGCAAATCCACAAAGTCATCAAACTTTTGTGTCTAGTCTAGAGCTTTATCTAGGCCCGTTAAGCGGTGCTTGATTACTATACGACGATGATTACTGTATTTGGAAAGAGTATGGAATGCATAATTCAAAGGTAAATTTATTTTTTTCCAAGTTCTGCTACCAAAAAAACATATGGAGCCATGCGTCTTCACATACTTAAAACCCCTTTTGGGAACCAAAAGTAAATTTACAACAATAGCAACTATAGCGTATTTGGACAAGCGTTAAAAGTGTTTAGCTCATTTTTTTAGCAGTAGAATTAATCGAAACATCGGAAAATTTATCAACTTGGATCTTTCAGAGTTTTCACATCTATTAGATTGCAAGGCTCTGAAGAAGAGAGGGGTCCAGGCCCCCCCCCTCCCCTCGAAAAAAAATAAAGATTTATAAAAATTTGCACTTTTCGTCGGTTCTATGATAGGTAAAACAAAAACAAAACAAAAAACGAAAAAATAACAGTACACAACATTGAGCCCCTTCCCCCAAATTATGGGAGGAGCTCGCCTTTATTTCTTATGTATTTTTTTTGTCATTTTTCGATAAGCTTACAAACGAAAAAATAAAGCTATATTACCATTTCTAGCTGACGGTAAGTTTCTAGGTACGGCAGGATGACGATAAGTTTCTAGGTTCCGGTAATTTTATGATTAGAAATATCAAAGTCTAGGTCTCGGTCCTTGACAAGGCAATCTGCTAAATTTTTCAATTTAGTTACTATTACAAAGTAGAAGGTGTCTATCGTATGGATAAAAAAAGTAAATCCTTCCGAGGATAAAAAAGTAAATCCTGGATTCAGATAAAGTGATCTGACCCCAGTCTCTGATTTTTCTACCCCCCCCCCCCAAATAAATTTTGAAATCTATGTGAGATTTCCTATTACTTTCTTTTGGTGAATGTAAGGAGGGGTGAATGTTTTGCAAGTATTAAAAATTTAGGACGATTTCTCAGGTTGGCAATGGAGCACAGAAGTAGATTTTTGATATTCGTGTTTGTCTTTGTTTGTGTTATGTCATATTTATGTCATATTTATGTTATATTTATGTACTGACAATGATTTAAAAGTGGATTCTCCTTTTTATTTTTTATTACCATTTTTTATTTATTTTTTATTAGGACTTTTAACGCAATAAAACTTACTTACTATAGTCCAAATTACGGTACTTATGTATTGCAGCGACTCCACTCAAGAAATGAAGTTAGGTTAATCCTAATGAATTATACCAAATATGATAAAAATATGATACTTTATTAACAAAAGAACGCATTATGTTAAATACCTAATCCAACCTAACCACCTCTATATGTTAAATATTTAATAAAAATATACCTAGATCGTAGTTTTTCTCAGTGAGACTAAGCTAATTATAACCTATTGCAGACAGACAAACCGGTTTTTCTCAGATCTTACGGGTCAAAATTCATGAGTGTGGTCGCTATAGTACATAAGTACCCAAATTAAATATTTCCCATGTATTTTGCCATACGCCACTCTTTTGTTTCAACTTGAATACCCGTAAATGACTAAAAAGTAAATTTGAAACAGTGGTATGGGTATGATGGAAAGAATCCCTTTTTGTTTTATGTATTGTTGCATATTTTTCCACTTTTTCAATTTTGCCCTGCTTGGTAACGAAAGGTCGCAAATTTTCCCCTATTTTTGTACCAAAAAGTGAAGTGGAGAAGCGTTTTAGGTTATGTCCTTGGAATTTAATAACTTAGTGTTGGCTAATATCCTAGAAGAAGGATTTTCAGACAGATCATAAGGGGACTTCTTCCCATCTCCAGGATTATAACACCCCTCTTAAAAGCTGGAGGCTGTCCTTTGTTTTCATATAAATCAAAAATCCTTTTTTATTCATTCATGCTCAGCCAAGCCCAGTCAACTGACAACGCAAGCCCTTCATTTTGTAATAACAGCCTAAAGAATTAAGTTGTTTTCACGAAGTCATATACCCTAATTTATTTTCCATCTATTTAACACAGCTGTAAATGCCATCGCCGTATTTCTGATGAAGTTATTACTTGCTATGCATAAAAAGCCGACCCGAACCTGAGCACCTTCTTCGGGTATTGGGCCACCCAAACCTTGGCAAGAAACTGGGCCACCCATACGCATGGCATGCAACCCCGGCGGGTTTTGCATCTTAATTTTTGACGAAAAATCCCCACGGGGCCAATATCACCAAACAAATAAAAAACAAGTTCCTATTCAGTCGTGAGTCGTGAAGCTCTAATGAAACGTAGATAATTTCGCATACCAATGCTTAGTACATACAAAATGACAGGTGTTTCAGAAAAGATTTAAAAGCGAGCTTAATATTATAAAATTTAGTCGAAAATTTCTAATCAATCAATTGATTCGAAATTTATTTCTTTTTAAAAGAAATAAATTTCTTTTTCAGAAATTTCTTTTTAATTCATTTTAGGAAAACAATTTCTAAACAATTCCTAATCAATTAAAGACTGTTCAATAGATGTCGCAATTACCCCAACCGTACAAGAAATTTTCACTTTATGGTACTGAACTACAAGTGCAATCAGCCATGCGCTGTATGTGAGCCGCTGCATATCTCCGATAGCTGCACTGCGCCATTTTTGTCTGCTTTGGCGGGGCCGACATTGCAGGAAAACTCCTGGTCTTCCCCTTTTCAGGACAACTAACCTTCTATTTTTAACCCCTTCACTTAATTGCCACTTTTATTTAACTTTTATGCAGGGATGTACGCAAGGGGGACTTCAAACCTTACCCCCCCTGTAATCCCAAATATTCCGAATATCCCTGCATCTTATTCTACGGAAGTGTCCGGTGCTCATTGATTTAAGGGGATAATATTTACTTGGGATTGATTTGCTGCTGTTTGCTGGTATTCGAAAAAGTAGTAACTCAACTACAATAACTTGAGTTGGTGTGTTTATAGATAGATTTTAGAAAGAAACAGTGACTGATTTTTTTTTCAGATTAGGTATTTATTGTTTAGTAATTTATTTGGTGAGTGATCCACTTGTTTTGTTTGATTTTTTTTTTTTTGCGTGTATTGCCCTTGGGCTTTTGAAACACACTGATTTATCTATCTATTCAAATTCCCAAATAATTTTCTTTTTATTACCCCTACCCTCCTACAAAAAAAATCTTGTGTACCTGCCTCCTTGTATCCACCGTTTTCTAAGCCTAACCAAAATAGTTTATAAGTAAAAAGTCACTTAAAGAAGGACAAAAAAACATTTTCTATCTGAATCAAATTGAACTAAACGATATGACCAATAAAATGTGTATCCCAGTGTATCCCAAATAATCACTTAGTATCCCAGTAAAAAGTGTCTTCAACCGGTCTTTCACTGTAAACAAGCAAAACATTCTTGACATTAAAAATGTCAGGGTTTCCATCATCCCAAAATTATGGGGACTCCTCGAATTTTCCAGAAAGAAAATTGGGCTCTCCAAAATTTCCTGGAGATTAAAGTTCGTAAATAAACGAACGTTAAAACGAATAAAAATCTTTAATTTTTTGTTAACTTTAATTCTGAGGAGGTCCCGGATGTCCGATTTTTTCCGTGGGAACCCCAAAAATTCCGAGGAGGGTGGAATCACAGGACGCGATAACTTGGCCTTTTAGACTTTTACTACCATTTAGACACATTGAGTGAGCTATTGAATCTTGGGAGAGGGCTCGTACATAGGCATTGCGCCTGTATAAAAGCATAAATGGCCCATAAAGTTCATCTATGCCTGAAATAAGAAACTTGTTCCCCAAAAGGGACTTTTTAAAATAAATCTACCTCCCTCGGGTAATTTTCTATGGATACCATAATGGAAGGTCTTACAGATTAATCAATTCATTTGCAATAAAGTTAACGTAATGCATACGGTAAGACTTGTTTCGGAGAGCCACACAGGGGGGGGGGAGGGGGCTGTGAGGAAAAATCAAGGGACAATACTAAAACAGGTCAATTATGTTATAAATGCAAAAAATAATAATGCTGGAGATTTAATATATATTTTAAAACAGATTTTTCCTCTGCTCTTTTCTGCAAGCACGTAAGTGGGAGGGACCATATTTGCCCCAAAACCCAAAATCGAATCATCTTTCTACATATTTTTTTATATTCTTCCTATAAATTGACTGTATTTTGTTGTTGTGACAAATTTGTCACTAATCTCAAGATGATCACTGCCTCAAAAGCATTTGTACTCTTATATCATGTTAAATATTATATACTTGTTTCTTTATATTTTGACATATTTTTTGGCTATTTAGAGGAGGATGTCCCTATCCACAGTTTTCGAATTACGTAAAAACTGTTGCGAAAAGCAATTTTATTTTTATTTTTATGGATCAGTATAGAATATTTTTTACAAAATTTTTTGTAAGAATATTTTTGTATAGAAAATTTTTGTATAGAATATTTTTTGTACGCATGTCTGGATGTAAATTGGATGCCGGCAGAGGAAACCCGATTAAAAATCACTTTCTTGCAAAAAGAAAATAACCTAAAACTTCAAAGGAAAACTTAAGTATATTGAAAGTCTCAATTTACCCAACATTGAGATTGTCCAGCTCCAATGTGGAAGTAAAATATTGTTATGTCCATAAAAGTGGTTGAAAGCTAAATGATTTGAAGATTTAAAAATTAAATGTCAATTCTTAGAACTTGGATATCATCGAATTAGCCATATGTCAATCCGCCCATGACAAAACATAAAAAAAATGTTGCCACATAAAAAAGGCCAAATCTACCACAGCAAAAATGCGCACAAATTGCCAAAAACACTGAAACGGCTTTCAGATACTAAACTTAGTCTTACAACCTGTCTCAAAGTCTTTGGATATTGAATTCCGTTGTTGAAGATCTTAAATCTCAATGGTCGAAAATTTAAACATTCTAACATCCACGATTTATCCAAGCAGAGGCATATCCATGGGGGCAGCAAGTTTGAGCCCTTCCCCCCGAGATAATTCTTCAACTCAGAAAGCGGTTGTAAAGTTGCGAATAAAAATACCTTTAACTTCCTCCCTCAAAACCAAAGCTATTTTGTTAGTCCCTTCAAATAAAATTCTTTTGGTAGCCCCTACCCCACCCCCTAGCAGGAGTGGATCCAGGATTTTTTAGGGAGGGGGGCGCAAAGTAGGTTCATCCGATAAACTTGCGTTAGGAGCAAGTTTAATTAACGCAAATTTGCGTCAATTAAGTAAATTACACTACTTTAGACTATGTTGAGGGGGGGCGCCCCTCGCCCTTGGATCCGACACTGCCCCCTAACGAAAAACTCAAATAAAACCCTGGATCCAGGACTAAGTCCGAACTTCACTCCAAGACTAAGCGTCTGAACGACTCTTTAGTATAAGTGTTTACAACTAGTTCAAACCAAATATACAATAAGACTAATCAAATTCAATCATATTCAAATACCACTAATTCCTCTCCTAAGGTAGCACCTAGAAAAATATACTTCTTTGAAATCTGTTGACAAGACAACGTCTTCATTTGGGATAGCCAATGGTGTTGGAAGGGTTTAAAATTGATGAAGCTGTCTCGTAAAAGGAATTTCGGGTTGGATGCCTGATTGTTTCGAAACAGCATGAGATATTTGAACCTAGGCTATTATACTGCTAATATTAATGACTTACCATGGAAAGGATTGAATTTTCCTTAAGCCGAAAGTTTGTTTTTTAATTTATTATTCAAAAGAAGAAATTAGAAAGGAACCAAGGGGCTTGCCACTAACTTTTTTCCTTATACATTACTTTGCCTTTCAGAGGCTACATCCGGCTTTGCGGCTGTGCTTCTGCGCTCCTCCTTCGGACCTTAGTTTTTTAATTTACTATTTAGAATAAGAGATTAAAGGGGAGCTCAGAGGCCGATCTTGGGTTTATGCGCATTACTTTGCGCTTTACAGGATACACCTGGCTCTACGTCTGTTCTTCTGGTTCTTCCTCTGTAGTTTTGGTGAAAAATAAACAGAATGCATGGTATTCCTTTGAAATTCGGCTACTTCACAATTTTTAGGATCCTTCGTTTGGAGGAATAAAAGAGCACGCTAATGATGCTCAATTCTAAGTTTGCCATCATAATTACTATTAATTTCACTGTTATAATAACTCACAGCAGAACCAAGCCGCCTGCGGCCAACATATCTGTCCACGCTCCTCCTCCCCTATCTATTCAGACCTTTACGAAAAACTAAGAGAGAAAATCGGGTTTAATTCAAATACAGCAAAGGAGCAAAAACCAAAAAACAGTAATTAATGAAAAAATCCGAATATTTCGGCTCCCCGTCCAGGAGCTTTTCTCAACAGAAAAAAAATTCAAGGAAGAAAAAAAGTTTTTTAAAAATTAAACCATCTAAAAAAAACGGAAAACTAAACACACGGAAGAAAGAAAGAGAAAAAACAACCAAAACAAAACAATTAAATCCATTTAATTGTTTTCCAAAACGATTAAATCTAAACACTTCCAGCACTAAAGTTGTTCTTTTTTGTTGAGAAAGGCCCCCGGGTATGGAGCCAGAATATTTGGATTTTTATTAATTAATGCTTTTTACTTCGGTTTTGTTCCACTGCTTTATTTAAATTAAAGCTGTTTTTCCACTTCGGTTTTGTTCCACTGCTTTATTTAAATTAAAGCTGTTTTTCTCTGTTAATTTTTCGTAAATGGACAAGAGGTGGGATCTAAGAAATTATTTCAAACCTTCACTCTTTACCCCCTCCCATGACGCTCCGATTTCCGTCAAGTCCTTTCTTATTACCTCGTTTTCTTTTGAAACTGCTTTTCGTTTGACCTCTGATGAATGGCCAAAATGTACATTCTTTGGCAATATATCATCTTTTCAAACAGTTCGTGGTAACGAACTGTAAGTAAGGAGCGACCCGGCTCAATGGTAACCGAAACTCTAGAAAACGGTATTTTGATACAAATAGATACATAAAAAGAATCAGATTTTAATGCTGATGTCAAATATATAAGATTTCAATTTCATTGAGTTTAATTGTACCCATCAAAAGTTAGGCGCCTGAGAAAATTTGGCTAATTTTCGAAAAAAGGGGGAAAGACCCCATAAAAGTTATAGAACCTTAATGAAAATAACACCATCATATTCAGCGTATCAGAGAACCCTACTGTAGAGGTTTCAAGCTCCCATCTACAAAATGTGGAATTTTGCATTTTTTGCCAGAAGAAAGATCACGGGTGCGTGTTTATTTGTTTGTTTGTTTGTTTGTTTTTGTTTTTTTTTCCCCAGGGGTGATTGTATCGACCCAGTTGTCCTAGAATATCGTGGGAGAGCTCATTGGAATGAAAATTAAAAGTTCTAGTGCCCTTTTTAAGTGACCAAAAAAAATGGAGGGCAACTAGGCCCCCTCCCACGCTCATTTTTTTCCCAAAGTCACCTGATCAAAATTTTGAGATAGCCATTTTGTTCAGCATGTTCAAAAAAATATAATAAGTATGTCTTTTAGGATGACTTAATCCCCCGAAATTCCTGGGGGGAGGGCTGAAAGTTATGAACTTTACCCAATGTTAACATATAGTATTGGTTATTTGGAAGTATACAGACGTTTTCAGGGGATATTTTTTCTGGTAGTGGGGGGGGGGGGTAGGGGGTTATGTGGGAGGATCTTTCCATTAATTAAGTTTTCATGGGGGAAGGGACATTGCTATGAAGGGGACGCCGGACTTCCCAGCATTATTTAAAAAAAGATCAGAAATTTAATATAAAAAAACAAGTATTTCAACTGCAATAGCAGCAACATCGAAACTTCAAACGAACAGAAAATATTACATATATGATTGGGTTCACCCCGTAATCAATACCCCGCTCTTTAAGCCAAAGATTTCTTAGTACTTTCATAAGAGCTATTTATTCTAATTAACGGCCTTTGTGATTCAGCGGTCATTTTTAAAGAATTGGAACAAAATTCGAACTTTCGCTTAAAGAGCAAGGTATTGACTAGGGGGCGAACCCCCTAATAAACAAATCAAAAATATATGAATATAGAAGTTCGTTATGTAAGTTAATTCGTAAGTTACGTATATTTATTACTAATAAAAACGTTCGTAAATATAATTAAACAAGTTTCGAGAAAGCCATTTAACTAAATAAAAGTAAATTAATATGAAAATTTTGTTTTAATTATTCATGTACGGTAAGCCAAGATCAAAACCTGCATTTATTCAAAAACGTTCAAAAATTAAATAAAAAAAACAAGTTTTTTAAACTGAAAGTAAGGAGCGGCAATAAAAAATAAAAAGGACAGAAATTATTCCGTATATGAAAGGGGCTGTCCCCTCCTCAACGCCTCGCTCTTTACGCTAAAGTTTGACTCTGTCTCACAACTTTATTTTTTAAAACAAAAAAAAAATTTAGCGTAAAGAGCGAGGCGTTGAGGAGGGGACAGCCCCTTTCATATACGGAATAATTTCTGTTCGTTTTAAGTTTTATTGTCGCTCCTTACTTTCAGTTTAAATAACTTGTTTTTTATATTTAATATCTATAAAACATGGTCTAAACCTCTTAATCTTTCTTTCATCAAACAGTTCGTGGTAACGAACTGTAAGTAAGGAGCGACCCGGCTCAATGGTAACCGAAACTCAAGAAAACGGGTTTTTGATACCAATAGATACATCAAAAGAATCAGATTTCAATTTTGATTTCAAATATTTATCTTTCATCAAGTTGAAACCTACCCATCAAAAGTTAAGTACCTGATACTACTCGGCTGATATTAAAAAAAAGAGGGGGAGAGACTCACCAAACTATATAACCCTGATGAATATCACGCAATCATAGTAAGCGGCTCTGAGGAACCGACTATAGTTGTTTCAAGCCCCTATACACAAAATTTCGGTCTTGCGTACTTTTCTCCAGAAAAAAGATCACGATGGCGGGGGTTTGTGTTTTTGTTTGTTTGTTTTTTTTGTGTTTTTTTCCCAGGGGTGATCGTACCGACTGAGTTGTCCAAGAATGTCGCGATAGGGCTCACTGCAACGTAAATTAATAGTTCTAGTTCCCTTTTTAAGTGACCGAAAAAAATGGAGGGCAACTAAACTCCCTCCCTTGCTTTTTTTTTTTCCCAAAGCCACTCTAACAAAATTTTGAGATAGCCATTTTGTTCAAAATGGTCGAAAATATAATGAATATGTCTTTTAGGATGACTTAATCCCCCGAAGTACCCCGAGGGAGGGCTAAAAGTTATGAACTGTAACCAATGTTAACATATAGTATTGGTTATTGGGAAGTATACAGAAGTTTTTATGAGGTTTTTTTTCTGGTAGTGGGAGGGAAGGGTGGGTCGGTGGTTATGTTGGAGGATCTGTTTATGACGGAAGTTTTCATGGGGGAAGGGAAATTGCCATGAAGGGGGCGCCGGACTTGCCAGCATTATTTATTGGTTATTGGGAAGTATACAACCATTTTCAGGAAGGATTTTTTCTGGAGGGGGGGGGGCTAGAGGAGGGGGTTACTCTGGATAATATTTCCGTGGATGATTTTTCTTTGGGGTAAGAGACATTTCTATGTAGGGGGCGCCGGATTTCCAAGCATTATTTAAGAAACATTCAGAAATTAAATAAAAAAAAGTTTTTTCAACTGAAATTTAAGAAGGAATATTAGATCTTAAAACGAACATAAATTATAACGTATGTGAGGGGGTTCTCCCCCAAGTCAATACCTCACTCTGTACGCTACAGTTTTTTTTAGTGCTTTCAAAAGATCTATCTATTCTAATTAAACGGCCTTTGTGATTCAGGGGTTTGTGAATCAAAATTTGTTTTAACTTTTAACGTAAAGAGCGTGGTATTGACTAAGGGGAGAACCCCTTCATATAAGAGTAGAAAGCTATCTTATACTCCCACGAGAACACCATATATGGGCATAGAGTCATTAGGGAGAACACGTGGTTAATGGGGTCAATGACCTCTTTTTCCAAGGTCGATTTATTTGATGTTTCTATGTGTAATAGCTCTGGGGCGAAGGTTGCACATGCGCATTGAATTCTAACGGGAACAATGTTATTGATCTAGGACTCAAAGGGGAAATTAATTTCCAAGAACTTGATTGCGTAATCGATCGCGAATGTCATGGTGTCCAGAAATAGTATTTGTTGTTGTTGTAAGTGCACGCTCTCAGCGAATGTTATGATCCAGAAATAGTATTTGTTGTGGTTTTGGACATGTACATGCACGAGGCGACTGTCATGGTGTCCTGACATAGTATTTGTTGTTGTTACTCTCGCCAATGTTAAGAGTTTCCCGGAAACAGTTAGATCACATGGTTCCTTCTCAGCCGATCAGCGAGTCGGTTACATACTCCTTCTCAGCCAATCAGCGAGTCGGTTAAAAAGTAGCGGCGGAGGGAATATAAGGAAGGGATTTTTGCTATAGTTTTATTAGTCTGTGAATAGAAATCAAAGGAGTGAGAAGAAGAAGAACAGTTTGACTTTACTCATTTGGATATATATTTGTGTGTGTTGACGATGGCGATGAGTGGAATGTTTACCCTATTAGAAGTTGATAGTGGAGCTGATGATAATAGTACAAGAGCACCAAACATTGCGGTGGAAATCACGAAAGGATCACGGCTTTGTCTGGAATGGGATGCAGTATATGCAAGATATGTGATATCCTTGAGCAAATTTAAAATGGAGGATCAATTATGTTTCACCGCTAAAGTTGATATAGCGCATGCGAATAGACTTCAATGTGCTTTAAGTGCATTGGTGAAACATATTGAAGACAATAAACAGTATCGCTGATTGTACATGTTCTATATTATTGATGTTGTTGTTGTTGGTGTTGTTATTATTCAATAAAATTGTTTCGAAATCGAAAATGTTCTCTTTCTTTTCTGGTTAGGGCTAACGAATCAGGGTCAGTCTAGAGTCAGCAGTCAGAGTGAAAGGATCGAAAAATGAATAAATTTGAGGAAGAGAGAATTAGATCAAATCTAGTGTTTATGAAAAAACATTTGATTTTGGATGATGATTTTCTCGAGTTATCTCTTAAACGCAGGATATTCTCTTGTCGGGGAACACTTGACAATATAATGAGGAGTGATTCTCCCCCATTGGACTATTGTATGAAGCTTTTAAAATGTGACTCAAATGCTTATAGTCAATTTATTGATATATTAATTGAAACAAAGCAGAATCATATTGTGGATATACTTTGAAAACATTGCCAATGGATTCAATGTAGATGGCTCCCCCCATCATTCAGAAGTAGTAACGACACAGAGCTACTCCTTTCTCCCACCATTTTTCTCTCGTTGAATTTATCGAATGAAGAGGATCAGTTTCGTGTTAGCTATGAGTGAGTTGACATCGGAAACCGAAAAATGTTCTATATATGTCCATTGTGCATGTAAACTCTTGGCAGTTGGAATCAATGTGAGAATTGTACAATTATTGATGACTATAGTGAAAAGTGTAAATTATGTAATCCTTGTAAATTAAATAGAGGCTATGCAGTACAAATTAAAGGATGTAATTCATGTCTTGAGGAGGTGTGTGACTCTCACCCTAGAGGGCACCTCTGCCCCAATTGTCACTATGATAAATGTGATCAGTGGGATAATACTTACCCCGCTATGATTGGAAAGAACCTTAAACGTGATTTTAGTTTATTTCTAAGAGATTGGTATTATCGTGGATTTAAATTATTCTGGGAAGAAGAATATGGTCTACAATTCAACTGTTAGGGTAACAAGACAATTTGGTTTCTACGTCATACCTGTGATGACACTACCTACTATGACTATAAACCAAGTGATTTTTATTTGGCAGTGACGGAATGTGATTCACCACTTGAAAACATTGTATGTGATATTGCTTCAAATAGACAGATTGAAACTCGTGAATTTCATAATATGAATGCAAATAGTATCATTGACTATACAAAGAGATATGACAAGAGTGAAGTTACATTGTACTGTAGAAAATGTGACCCTGACTTTGCAGTCAATCAAGATCAATATATAGTGAATCCAAATGATTTGTCGGCATTAGTTGTTCACAACAGTTGCCTATATATCGAAGATGTAGAAATCTAAAGTGAAGATTTAAATACATTGTTGTATATATGTATATGCATTTTATTAATAAACAAATTCACAAACATTTTTTAAGCACTTTACTCTTAGGGCACTGAAATCAATACTATATAGGTCTGAGAGGATATTTTCAACTAGAAAGTCATTCAGACGTGGATTGTCAACATAAATGTGGAGAAACTGCTTGTAAGTATAGCCGCGACATCGGAACACAAAATATAGTAGTGCATGGAAGCCACAGCTTCTATTCGTTAGATCCTGTACCCTCTTTCGATTTTGAATAACAATTTTCCCACGGCACTCAATAGAGTTGTTGATGTGAGGTGTTTAGAATGTGTAAGGTAGGCCAATGTGATCAAAAAATTTAATCATCTTCATTGTTTGATAAATGCACAGCCAATGACCCATCAGCACAGATGATGGACTGCTATTAATAATAATAAAGGCATTGTTGACTCGTTGAATTTTCTCAAGAAAGTCCAAGGGCAGACAATATGGATTTGTAATGGGACATGTAGGGGTCCATATTAAATACATTGATTATTTGACTGGTGTTCATGGCGCCAAGTCTAATAGAACACTGCCTTCGGGAGTGATTTCACAATAAGTTTCATATTGATTTAGTGAGATTATTGCAATAATCTCAGCCAATGGGTCGGTAAATGTGCACTCTAAGAGCACATTCCCTGTAAGTGCTATACTCACATCCTGTGGGCCGTACAAATCCAGTACAATGATTTCATGTCTTTTAGCAAACATTTCTTCGGATATACCATTTTCAAATATCTGTGAGTCATGATCTAGAGTTTGCATGGTCAACTCGTACAATGTTCTATAGTATCTATCAAAAGATATATTGTAGAGTGGGATGCCGTTTACTTTGCTGCACGCAAGAGATGAAAGTCCAAACATCTCGAATTTATGTGGGCATTCAGTCCATGATCCAATTGCACTGGCGCTTTTTACAAAATGTCAAAGCCAATTTCGAGGGAATTTCACCATTGACATAAGATGAATCAGTGAAGGTGCGTGAGCCCATGGAAATATGACGTTGATTGGTGATTGTATTAGGAACAAGTAGTTTAATATTGTTTCCATTGGCTCTCAGTTTTTCCACGGCCAAAGCAACAGAGCTCATAACCTGCTGTTTACGTACATGTAGCATTGCTGAGGTGAGGGAGAGACTTACATCGGGATTACCAGCAAGTTCTTTTCTCAATATGAAATTGGATGGTGCAAGCGTTAGTTTTATATCCACTTTAACATTGGGTGGCATCCATTGGGTTTTATTAAATATTTCTTGATATATTTTTCCTACTAGATGTAATTCACTAGTTTTAGCATCTTTAAGTGAATCTGTACTATCAGTATTAGTAATATATTCATATCCATTGGAGGCGCCTCTCAATTCCTTGTATGACTAGGGTGTCATCAGCATGAATTGTATATAGCTTGTATATTTTGAGAGATTGTTGCTTGTGCTCACCAGCGTGCCATTGATGTAGACACTGATTTGACGAAATAAATTATGTAATATACAATTTTCATAGGATATTCCATCACCCCGAATTGGCATTGCATTATTGGATTTCCGGACTTTCATTTGCAAATCTATAAATGTTGACGACAAGTCCATAAAGTAGTCTTCATTAGAATAAATTTGAAAGTGGATATAATCGGAGAGGGGTTGTTGTGGATAAAATTGTTCATAGTATCCATGCTTGACACTCACATCAACATTTTCAGCATTGAATAGATTCAATGAGGCGGTGATTGAAGGTTGAGAATCCTTATGCGGTAGGTAGGACATTTTAGGAGAAGAAATCTAGTTTCGATCTGACAATTTTCTTTCTGGGACTTCTGTTTACACTACGTGTCGGCTTTTTCCTTCTTTTCTTTGACAAAAGGGATGATGTCTTACGTTTCCGTCCTGAGCGGAGACTGATGAGGGATGCGTTGTTTCTTGACCTTTTTAAACCTTTACCATTTTGTTTTAATTTCTCGCCAAGGGTTCGCGCACTGGACCTAAGATTTTCCGAAGCACTTTTTTTAAATCCTTGCCAGAGCCCCAATCGTATAGTATAGAGGATGCAAAATCTGTTGCAGCCGGTACAAGATATTTTCTAGCCAGTGGTAGTGAAGAGCGAAACAGCTTAGCAAACCAACTGCCAAGACCATAGCCAGACATTGACCAGCGACCTTTGTAATAGTCCATTCCATTGCCCTGTTGTCTTGGACCAAGAGTATTAACATAGCAGTCAATATCAGGACAAGTGAATACCACTTTTTTATTAGACATCTTGCTGTTGAACGATGGGTCGAAAATGGCATGTAATCACAGCGAAACCTTTTGAAATTGCTATTGGATCACCCAATTCGGTTCTTAGTGTTAACTGACAGAGTTCCAAATAGGAAGTGTTTACGGGAATATACTGAAGATGCTTTATATTGTAGTGATGAATATGTTCTTGATTGGTTTTTCGTTCAAGAACTCGTAGGAGGGGATCGTTTGAATTACCAACCCGAGATGTTTCCACAAATGAAGCATAGAAAAATATACAAGTGTCCGTGGAGAAGGCAAGCAGGTAGTCAGAGAAAATAAAATTAGGATTTCCCGCACTTCTACCATTGATTATATTGAGCTTAAAGCCAAGAACATCCTTTAGATTATCATTGAGAATAACCTTTTCACTGGCAATAGGTGAACTAATGTAGATCTTGCCCTCCTCCTTTGAATAGTTGAAATGAAAAGCCCCCTTTTTAGGAGCTGAAATTCTTTTATTAATAGTACGACATAAATCATTCACACAGGTGAGTTCCTCGTAGGGTAATTCAATATATGGATAATCCATCCAATTGATTGTTTGAATTTGTTCTTGATCACCTGGTGGAGGCGGCCAATCATAGGGTCTAATTTTTATTTCATATTTACGATCTTTTCTCAGGATATCATAGGTATTTTTGAGAATAGAATGGACAAGAGCCACTTCATACTTTCCGTCAAATTTAATGGTGGGGGAGAGTTTTGTCCAAGAATCACTTGTTCTACTCAGATCATTGTAGAGAGGATCAGAAACATTGGACATGAAAGTCACATAGAAATCATTGGGCATTGTCAATATCTTCAGCACTGACCCAAGAATCAAAATCCGACTTGTATCCTAGCCAGCGAACAAGCAACTGTTTCTTACCATGGCGTGTACGACTCTTTAATATCTTTTCAATCTGATACATTTCCCTAGTGTTTCTAACTTTTTGCAGTTCATATTCATAAGAACCGCCGAGAATCTCATCATCCTTAGTGTCTCACAGTCAATAAGTTATGGGCACGGTGTCCAGAATTTGTGACACTTTAAAAACTTCAGTGCTCCATAAATAATTCCCCTTTTCAAAAAGATTGGTGGTTCTATTAATTCGAACTGTATCCCCAACATTGAATTTCTTCTTTTTTTCTCTTTTTCACCATTGGAGTATTGCTTTAGAAAAGCATCAAATGTATTTTCATTGTAGTGAACATCCGTTGGTGTAGAGTTGGACAGAGATCGATGGGGTCGTTGATTATAAATCAACATGATTTTATATAAATAATGAATAAAAGCCGATGTATTTTACAATGTGCAATATCTTGAAATTAATATACCAATCGTTCTTATTAATCGTTCAGCCAATGCAGCCTTCATCGCACTGTGACTATGATAAAGTATTGTATTATATTTCAAAAGAACCTTTTGCACATGGGGATTAAAATAGTCACTACCGCTATCATATTTAATTTTTATATACGAATCATCTTCGATAATAATTGCACCGGTCATTGCAACTTCGACACCTCTCTTTGAATACCGTTGGATGGCATAGTTATAGCGATTCAATACACCGATTGAAAGTCGACGCTATTTGTAGGGCGCATTGTGACGTCGTTGAAGTGTGTCCAAAGTTAAAAGATCCATTTGCATTATATGCAGAGGGAAAAAGGCTTTAGTTTGTCGATATTGGTTACTGCGAAGCCTTTGATTCCGATGCAGTGTGTAACTCGACTCATTTTCTAGATACTCTTTTGCATTTTTCAATGTGGTGGTGGTGGTGCCGGAGACAGCTTTGGAAAGCGTTTTGGGGGAACTTAAACTTCCCGCTTCGCCAATATTTTCATAGACACCATTCAAAACCTCATCCATTTTGAGCGTAAACACGTAGTGTAATGTCCACTCCCCTTTTGCACACTGGTGGGCGAATCAATTTGTCTTTGCTTTTGACTAGCAACCACATGTGTTGTAAAATCATTGCTGCTGCTGCTAGTATCTTCAAATATTGAATCTTCTTCTTTTTTAAATGGTGTTGTTGTTGGTGGACTATATTCTCTTAGTTTCTTTAGAATTTGCTTAGTTCAAATAACACTTTTCGGGAGGTATGTAGCACACAAACTGGTATATAGAATATTGTCAAGGGATTAAAGATAATTACGATTCGTCAAAGTATCGCAAACCAAATTAACTATATTATAAATTTTCCATTGTCTTATACTTTGTTTAACTGTGCACTCTACTTGAATCTGATGACCAGTTTCCAACATGAGATAAGATAATACTCTTTTATTCTGTTCTCGATAGGTCAATGGCAATATGTTTCCAATTTGTAATACAATCGAATTCAAGTCCTTCTCCATTGATGCTGCTGCAGAATCTTGTGGAGATGTTTCCTGTGTAGGGGGATCAGTGGCGGCGATGGCAGGTCTCTCTAGATATGTTCTATGTTTGTCCACACGTCGCAATGCATCTTGAAGTAAAAGCAGTTTTTGTTATCGGCAATATTCTCATCGTTAATGAATTTGATTAGATTGTCTTCAAAATGTTCGATGGGCAAGAGGACAAGTTCAAATGGTGTCAATTTATAGGGTTTTGCCATTCTCTCTCTCTCACTAGAGAAAACTGTTTACAAGTCCTGCAATTATCGGTAGTAAAAGTGTGAAGAAGCTACCGCCCGCTTGAAGGAGCCGTTTTGTTTTAAATTTTTTTCCCGTGTTTTTACAAGCCAAGGCGCGGAACGGGGCACGATGGTGCGTTTTCTTTTGTCTAACACCATCTGGCCGTTGAAAAATTCCCGCAGTTAAATTTAAACAAAGTTCAGATATTAGATTAATGAAATCATTGTCAACCCCATGTTTGAGTATAGTCTTCCTAAGCAATGGTTTTGAAGTGCTTAAAATGGAAAACAGATGCCGTTGTTCGTATAGTTTCTTCAGTGTCATAATGGCGACTAATAGTCTTTTCTACTGTTCACCGGAAGATATACTGTAATTTCATTGTTGAAAATGTCGGTGACTACACGTAGATCCTCGGGCGTGCTCTGATTAAGATCCAGTAAAATATAGCCGTTGGGCTTGCTAGTCGCCTGGGTGTACTCTGAAAACAGACTTTTTGGGGCGCGAGGTTATATCTGATTTTTGAGTTTTCGGCGCTTGATATAAACACGAACGACTCGATAGATAATATAGACAGTGCAATTCAAAGCAAGGGTTCGCATACATTTGCTCTGATGAAACAGATTGTGTAGAACTAGGGTCACGGAAATGTGTTCATGATGGGAGCGAACGGTGAACAGTTGTAGCATTTCCTGTGAGAACTGTTCAATGGATTCAGCCAAATCATCAATTATCAACCACGAGTTCGTTTCAATACTATTGAAAACATCAAGTCCCCTTATGAATTGTAGTGGTATGGTTGAGTCAATTACTTATATTTCATCATAGGACTCTTTCCAAATGCTAGAGAAATAGCAGATTTTTTCGGTTTCTCCAAAAACATTTTATCACAATTTTGAATTCTTCTCGCTAAGAGTGTTGTTTTACCCGACATTGAGGGACCACACAGAAACGATCTGAAGGGTGTTTTAAATTGATACATGCTGTTGGGGACAACAGTCGGACTGCAACTAACTGTAAATCATATGTGCTCAATGAATAAGTAGTAGTAATTTTCCCCATAGATCTGTCTATTCAAGAACAACAAAAAAAACAATATTAAATGGCAGTATTTATTTCGACACTGCATGAAAACACTTGCAGTCAACATGCACAACGATAAAAATAATAACACTTGTTCAACAAGAACAGTTGACAAAATTTCTCCGGTGGTCAAAATGAAAACTCTATTTGTTCAACATGAACACAGGGCAATGATAACACTTTATAAATAAGCACTTTTTGTCTTTAAAAACACTTTTATATACAACACTTTATGTACAATAAAAAAAAAAAAAACACTTTTTGTCCATCATCAACTTAAACACTTTTCTGTACAAAACTTTTTTTGTCAACTTAAGCACTTTTCTATATAATAACACTTTTTGTACAACAGAAAATACACACACACACACTTGGAAATTGCTAGTAGCACAGTTGAACATTATGAATTTAAAGGTGATTTCCCCCCCCCCCTGGGGGCCGCGGGGCCGAAGGCCGGCCGGCCGCGGGCGGGGCCCCCCACCCCCCGGGGCGGCCGCGGGAAGGGACCCCCCTCCCCCCGGGAACCTCGGGGTGAAAAACAATAGTTGTCGTCACGGCTATGGGTGAGTTGAGGGTGAGTTAGTGGGGGTGGTGGTGGTTATGGGTGGGTTAGATTAGTTGGTTAGGTTAATTTATGAAAGGTTGAGGGGTGGTTAGTGGTCAGGTTAGGTTAATTTATCCAGACCAAGTTGATTGTGATAGTCGATGCATTCAACTCGGTCTGAAATACGATAGTGACCGTGGGGTAGGACAGTCACACCATTCTCGAGCACATAGACCTTGTCGGATATACATGACATTGCATTCTTTTCCACTCTCACAGTATAATTTTTATATTTTAGAAAGCGAATTGCAAGCACTTGTGCTCTTGACACTAGGCTACTTTCTACACAGTCTCTGTACACACTCATGTTGAAATTGCTCTTTAAAAAGTGTGTAGGCACCCCTTTACACGCCTTCTTTTCTTCCCCACTATGAGTTTCCACGCAATAGACTTCGGGACCCGGGAACACCCCCCTGGATATCAAATCACTCCCCGTCTCTGATTTTAACATTAATAGTTGGTTGGGGGCTTGACGTTTCACCAGCTCGGGGTAGAGTGATGGATTCCAGCTGGTGAAATCCATCCGCGAGCTGATGTGTTCCCCCTTTTGCAAATCACCCAATAAATCCAATTCAGTCCCATTTACCTTTAACAGCAGAGAATCTGTATCACCATAGTAAACTTGAACCTCCCCTCCCGTGGCCATTGCACCTTGCACACATTGTAAAAGAACGACAACATGAGCTTTTTGAAATTTCTAGTACTGAACTACCGCCTGCGATATTCTTGTTCAGTACTACATTTCACTTTCGCCTGTGTAGAAGAACCATGCCGGCCTCTATGCTCGTGAATGATGTAAAATTGGGGTCGGCAATAATTCGTGCACACTCTAGAGGGTCAGTCACGACGTCGCAGCGAGATCTGTTCCGTACGCTTTCACACATTTTGCCAAACGCTGAATTTAGAATGAGCTTATACATTTCCTTCTCCACCTTTGAATTTGCCTTAGAGCGTTTATCGACAAAGGTGTCGATAAACGTTTTCAAGTAGGGTCGCTGATTGAACTGTAGGACCCTGTGTATTTTTGTGATCTTGAAACCGTTGCTCACCATCCAGTGAAAAAGTATATGGTGAGAAACGATATTCTCCTTAGGGTGCAAATCAGCAATCAGTTTCTGTTTGGAGGGGGTCCAGTGCATCCCCATATCCTCAACCAATGAACAATTGTAGGGGCTCAGAGAGTCCCTGCTCACGAGCTGATTGATACAGGGAAAGACAAAATCTTTGACGGAGTCGTGAAGCGCCAGCGGAATGTGACCGTCAACTTCAAAGAACCTTCCTTGTGGCCCATTTTCCTCGACGGTGGTAATGTCGGGGAACTCACAAGGATTCTCAATCCATTGATAGTTCCCACACGGCAAAGAGTTGTGTGACATTGCCGAGGGGTACAATGAGTTCATGTCCAAGAACACTGCATTTGACTTTGCACCGGAGCTTTGTCCGCTCGGATCGGTTGACAAGACGCGGTCCCCATGAAAAAAATATCCCCCCCTCCTGGAACGCTCTCCCAAAATGTTTAGATATATATCAGGGAGTATGCCGATTTACGCCCTGCTAAATTTTAAAATTAAATCGATTACAAAAAGGGGTGTAGAAAAAAAAGAGCCTATATCTAACCCAAACTCTGAATAGATCTGGTCTGTGTTCTTACAGATTATATCCAACACAGTTAGAACGTCACTGGCCAAGTACAGTCTACAATAATCCCACCCATTTTTACAATCCCCCTGGGACCACACCTTCTTGGCAAACTCATACTCCTCGGCTGTGCATTCACTGTTGGTCAGTGAATTGTAAAAATCCTCAATTGGAGGTAGTTTCTCCTCACTTAAGCGAGTACCAGAACAGTAATCATCGTACGCATATATACCTTTGCATGTCAACAAATCATACATTTTACTGTCTGGAAAGTTCTGTTTAAGCAAGGGAAAGCTATCTAAATTTTCGCTTTTTTGCAACTGAATCAATTGACTCAATGCCTTGGGAAATAAACTAAAGGGATCTAAAAACCTGATTTTATTCCAACACGTATGCCAATTATCCACTGCCTGCCATTTCAGTTCGAGACGCAATAACTTCTCGGCTGATTTGGGAATTATGTTATAGGTAAATGAACTATTTACCCAGGGACAATCTACTCCCCCTCCCCCCCTATGCATACGTGCCAGTGCCGGTAAAATAAATTTTAAGTCATAATTGGAATTATGAATAAAAACAGGGATAAAAAACTGCTGGCTAACATTTAAATTACACGATCGATGCGCACCTCCTCTAAAATTCCTACGCCCCGCGGATCGTTCCGGCCCCCAATGGTGATGATCTCTAACTTTCCCCCTCCCCCCACGTTTCCCTTTAGTCTCCTTATCCCTCTCTGCAAACTCCCCCTTACAAACCCAACATATTTTTTGATTTTTAATCGCGAGACGATCCTCTGCAGACAGCACCATTGGATAATGGGTATTTCTCAAACGAGAAATAGCATCATTAGCCGTGCCAATCAGTTTAGTCAATGCCTTGTCCATGCACTCCCCCTCATCGAATGTTTCAACTATTTCTAACAACCGCATGGTGTTAGAACTATCTCTTTGCGCGTTGGCGTAGGACACTGCAATAGCCTGATGTTCTTTGACTCGGTTTGGATATTAGGGGTCATTCACCTCCACCAGCTTAGCCTCACGGTCCAAAGATATTTTTTTGTACTGGAGGCGGGTCTTTTGAAATTTTTTAAAGCGTAGAATGGCCCTATCCCCTGAAACCGTTTCCACTGTCTGGTAGCCGTGGCGGCTATAATACCTTATGTGATTTTGTAACTTTAATTGACTCCAAAATCTAGAGAGGCATGCTGGACAATAGAAACAGACCCCCTGCTGCGTCCCACCCCGCCGACTTCGCCGACTGTCGGTGAGAGGGGTACAATGTCCGAGTGCATTCGGTTGACTAGGTGGCGTGTATAGAAGCCAAACCCAATGTTTAACCAAATCAACTGAGGGACCCCATTACGGGGAAGACTACCCCCTTCTTTTTTAAATGAACCCCATCTTCAAATTCAGTTTCATATTGTACCACAGTAACGCTAATATTCAAATGGGCCTTAGCCCTTTCAAAAATGTCAATGGATCTTAGCGTTATTGGGTATTTCCCCTCTAAGCAAGAAAAATCTACAACTGGAAAAAGGAAACCTTCCTTCCCATGTACAGTCCAATTGTCTAAATTCGTCTTGGTAGCGTCATCTGCTAGAGGCTGAAATGCTGATATGAGGAAAGCATATCGGAAACACTTTTGATCTGTTTCAAAACAAATCCGCTGGACACCACGACAACCTACTAGATCTGGATTATATTTTAAAACTACTGACCCCTCAGACCCTGCCCCCCCTCTTAAAATAAAATCTTTCTTAATTTTACAAATATTTACGCTTAATTTTTTAACAAAAAGAACTACAGAGCCACTTCCATTTTCGTTATAGTTCTCGAGATGCGCTATAATTTGATCCACCCAATCTATAAAAACACCATCAAAATTTTCTAAATTTGAATAAACCCAACGCATCTCGGAATGTATAAAATGATAGTAAACTTCGCTTTGGCCCTCATTCAAATAAAAAACTTTTAAAACAATGGAGACCTTAATTGAATCCCTACCTCCCCACAACTGAATCTGGTTCTCCAGAAGTGCATGAATTTTATCTACATAGTTGTGTACAATTTCTATAGGGTCAAAAACAAAATTACCACACAAAAGCGAATTAAAAGGGTCACCAAACATTGCAGTGAAAACAACTATATTATTTAAAATTCTGTTGGACAGCTGACAGTCTGGGAGAGTTGTACCCCCCTCCCCCGGGTGGAGGTTTCCCCCTCCCCCCAGCTGTTCAACAATATCTGGCGAATACTCCACTTCAGTTGTTCGAAGTGGAGTCGGTAGGGTATAGGAGGTTGGATGGTTGCCGGTTAATTCCCGGGTAAAATCTTCGAAAATTTTCAATGTGTTTGGACTTAGCAAAGGTAAGTCCCCCTGTTCAACTGTGCTATTATCTAAATTAGTTAAAAAATCATCTAGAAACTCATCAATATTATCTGGAATTTGATGTAAATCATCCCATAGTGAATTGTTGGGGGGCTCCACATGTACATCTTCTTCTCCTTCTCCAACTGACGAGCAGGGGGGAGATGGGGAGTATTGAACCAGGACAAGCTATAGATGAAAAATAGCTTATTTTCAAAGTGTTCAAATCATCCCTACTGCTTTTAAAATTTGGATTATTATTGCTTAATAACATTTGGCTAATTCAACTGAATATAATCTAAGATATGACACTATAGATGAACAATAACTTATTTTCAATGTGTTCAAATCATCCCCTACTGCTTTTAAAATTTGGATTACTACTGCTTAATAACATTTGTTTAATACAACTTAACGACAATGTAAGATACGACAAAGAAGGTAACAAATTGGTCATTTATTTTCAGTGTGCAAATTTTTTTTTTTCGGTGCTCCCCCCCCCCCAGCGCCCCCCTAACCTTGCCCGACAGCGCTTCCCGGACCATCCGTGGCACTTTTCGGAGCCACAGCGCATCCCTGTGGCGCTTCTCGGGCCCCGCATCGCTTCTCGCGATGCTTCTCGGGCCCGTGGCGCATCCCTGTGGCACTTCCCTGACCCGTGGCGCACCCCTATGGCACTTCCCTGACCCATGGCGCATTCCTGTGGCACTTCCCTGACCCGTGGCGCCGCCCCCGGGCCCTTCCCTAACCATGCCCCCACAACACTCCCCGGACCCATCGGCGCCTTCCGGGCTCCGCGGCTCCCAGCCGTTTACATAATGCCCCCAAAAACCGTATTGTTAGGTGGCATAAGTCGTTTCGCCTACTCCCCATACAGGTTGTCTATGACTCCAAATGAGCCTAGATTATTTTTAATCTCATGTCTGCTCTGTTTCCAAGCGTATTCCCTGGGAAACAGTACAATTAAATTCGAGAACCGTTAATTCTTATTCAGGAATGTCTCTCCATCACTGAAATATTGGCAAGACTTTGTAAGATTGAAAGTTATTTTAAAATATCCTTGCGCAAATTACGGGATTCATATGTAACAAATAGATAAATGTGAATAATCTCACTCAGTTCCTTCTCTTGAAACTTTGTGATAATCAATTGTGAAAAATAGGGGATTTTGAGTTTCAAATGGTGAGCATTAATAGAAATTACCCATGAAAAATATTCGCTTATGTGATAACGGCGAAGAAATAGCGACAGAGAAAATGGCAAAGATTAGAAGAAATAGTATTTTGAGTTTCAAAGGCAGTGATTATTAATAGAAATTACGTAAAAATATTCGCTTATGAGATATCGAAGCGATAGCAAAGATTAGAAAAGAGCGATTTCTTTGCAAAAATTACATTTAGATATCTCCGAGGGAGGGGGAGCAGAGAAAAGAGTGGTTTCATTGTAAAAAATTACATTTAGATATCTCCGAGGGAGATAAATTTAAAACAATGGTTGGGGCGTGGGCTTAATATCTCACAGAGATATGTTTATATTGGGATTGAAAAGGACTGAAAAATGAAGAAATAGAAAGGTAGGAAAAAATACATACATTTGCATATCCCGGCTGCACTTGGGCACCTGAAGGACCAGGTAGTGCATGCTGGAGGGTGGAGGGACCGGTGACGTCGCTATGTTCTTGCGCGACTGGGTCGGCTATTTCATGATCTTGCATAGCTTCGGCATTGTAGTTACCCGTCCACTCTCTCTTTAACTTTCTGCCAGGCTGCATTGGGGCTGGCACTGATGGGGCTGTCTTGTCATCTCTGGCTTTCTTAGCGGGCGGCGGTGCCATACATTCTTCATAATTGGCCTTAAAAAGAAGAGAAAAAATTAGTATCAAAATAATTTGCCCCCTTTTCACAGAAAGAAAGTTAGTACCCTCATCCATATAATTTTGTTTAGTTTATCACTAAGAAAGCACAACGTAAAAAATTTCGTGAAATATACTAATTATATCCTTTTTTGAATCTGAGCAGTTCGGCTCACTAAACCGGTCAAAATCCGGCATATTGTGTATATTTATCACACCCCCAGAAAAAAACAGCCAACGGACAATAACACCCACGGACCATCTCAGGGAGAAAAGGGCGGGACCTCGCCCCCCCTCCCTCAACCGACAGATATAGTAAAAATTCTATTCAATTTACGCATAATAAAGCAATGTATCTTTTTCTTAAACTCACCCCCCTTACTTTTCACGCGAAGAAACAGTTTGTTTTCACCTTAGAATGATGTCGATAGACTTGAGGCATGGCCCCCTCCCCCTTTCGCCAATGTCCTAAATATATTGTTAGATCGTAATTTGAAAATAACGAGATTTCACTGGTTCTCCAAAAAGAGATTGTATATGCATGCGCTTAATAAATTGCAATTGTCTGCATGAAAGCGTTTTAATTTGACAGGAGAAACAGTTCCTTTTGACTTTGGCTGCTGCGTTCGTAAACACACCGGAAAGGGGTGACAGCTAATTATGGGCCTCGCACCAGAGATCCTTGTGTCAAATCAGAACGAGCTAATAACAATAGAGCGATGGATGTCTCAGAAAAAAGATTACAATTGAGAAAATTGCATAAATTTAACGAAGGAATAATTATTTCTTTTTGCGAGAGTTTTGTTGTAAAACGGTGAGGGGGGGGGGGTTAGGTTTTGAGGGTAAAAGAAAATATTTTATGTATTTAATTTTTACGGAGAAATAGTTCCGTTTACCGCGTTTGTAAAACGGAAAGGGTGATAGCTAATTATAGCCACACACTGGAGTCTTGTGTCAAAACCAGAGCAAGCTAATAACAACAGAGCGATGGATGTCTCAGAGAAAAGATTACAATTGAGAAAATTGCATAAATTTAACGAAGGAATAATTATTTCTTTTTGCGAGAGTTTTGTTGTAAAACGGTGCGGGGGGGGGTTAGGTTTTGAGGGTAAAAGAAAATATTTTATGTATTTAATTTTGACGGAGAAATAGTTCCGTTGACCGCGTTTGTAAGCCGGAAAGGGTGATAGCTAATTATAGCCACACACTGGAGTCTTGTGTCAAAACCAGAGCAAGCTAATAACAACAGAGCGATGGATGTCTCAGAGAAAAGATTACAATTGAGAAAAGTCAAACTTTAACGAAAAGAGAATTATTTCTTTTTGCGAGAATTTGGGGGTGTAAAACAATGAATGGGGGGGGGGGTTAGGTTTTGAGGGTAAAAGAATATATTTTATGTTTTCCATTGATTATAATTATGTTTGTATGGTTTGGGAAGGGGGGGGGGTTTACTCGAATATATTAGAGGGTGACCACGGAAAACAATTTTATTTTGAAAATAAAAATAATGAAAAACATAACTTACATTGCTAATTGCGGCTGTCAATGCTTCTAAAGAGTTAAATTTATCCATTGTTGTTTACACAGCGTCAAAATACTTTCTGATAATTGAATCACATTGCATGCCCGTTATATACAAAATCTCAAAGGGTGAATTGTTATATAACGGGGAAACTATATGTAATCAGGTCTCTGATTGGTTGAGAAGGAGGATGTAACCGACTCGCTGATTGGCTGAGAAGGAAACACGTGATCTAACTGTTTCCGGGAAAGTCATAACATTTGGCTCGAGAGCAACAACAACAGATACTATTTCTGGACACCATGACATTCGCCTCGAGCATGTACATGACCAAAACAACAACAAATACTATTTCTGGATCATAACATTCGCTGAGAGCGTACACTTACAACAACAACAAATACTATTTCTGGACACCATGACATTCGTGATCGATTACGCAATCAATTTCTCGGAAATTCACTTCCCCCTCGAGTCCTAGATCAATAACATTGTTCCCGTTAGAATTCAATGCGCATGTGCAACCTTCGCCCCGGAGCTATTACACATAGAAACATCAAATAAATCGACCTTGGAAAAAGAGGTCATTGACCCCATTAACCACGTGTTCTCCCTAATGACTCTATGCCCATATATGGTGTTCTCGTGGGAGTATAAGATAGCTTTCTACTTATAAGTAATAACATATACGTAATAAAAAAAACAATAAAAAAACAAGCGATACGGCTCAATAGTAATCGAAAATTTTAAAAACAAAAGTTTGATATCAATAAATGTATCAAAAGAATGTGTTTATAATGCTGATCCTAAATATATAAATTTTATTAAGTTTAGTATTACTCATCAAAGGCTACGAGCCTGAGAAAATTTACTCGATTTTTTAAAGAGGGGGGAAACATCCCCTGCAAGTGAAAAAATTTTAATAAAAATCACACCGTCAGAATCAGCGTATCAGAAAACACTATTACATAGGTTTCAAGCTCATATCTGCAAAAATCTGCAACTTTGTATTTTTTGCCAGAAGAAAAATATACGAATATAGAAGTTAGTTACGTAAGTTAATTTGTAAAGACATCCATTTAGCAAAAGAAAAGTAAAATTTTTATGCAAATAAAAGCTGCATTAACTAAAAAACGATCAGAAATTAAATAAAAAAAACAAGTTTTTCAAACTGAAAGTAAGGAGCGACATTAAGACTTAAAACGCACAGAAATGATTCCGTATATGAAAGGGGCTGTCCCCTCCACAACGCGTTACTCTTCATGCAACAGTTTGACTCTTTCTCACAACTCTATTTTTTAAAACAATAACAAACTTTAGCGTAAAGAGCAAGGCGTTTAGGAGGGGATAGCCCCTTTCGTACACGGAATAATTTCTGTTCGTTTTAAGTTTTATTGTCGCTCCTTACTTTCAGTTTAAAAAACTTGTTTTTTTTATTTAATATCTATAAAACATGGTCTAAACCTCTTAATCTTTCTTTCATTATAGCACAAGAACGCAGGACCGAGCCGTCTTTTCCGCATAGCTTATTGTGTGATCGAACGAGTACAAACGTACAGCTTATTGTGCGATCAAACAAGTAATTAACACTACTCTTAGACAATCTAACAAAAATTCAACAACACTTAATATATTGTAGCAACTTAATACAACAACATTTAAACATTTAACATCATTTAACAAGTTTCCTTCAACAAATTTGACATCATTAGTCCATTTCACTCTATTAAAAAAAATCTTTTGAAGAGGTTCAACCACTAAGGCCATCACATGTTTGGCCAACATCCAACAACAGTGAGTAAATGAAAAAAGCCAAAAGCATTTGTACGACAGTTGTCATAATTTGTCCCCTTTATTCTATTACAAAAATTCTTTTGAAGAGGCTCAACCACTAAGGGCATCGCATATTCGGCCAATATCCAACAATAGTAATTAAATGAAAAAGCCATTAAAATTTGTATCACTTTTTTATTCAAGAAACTTGCCATATATATAAGATAACTTCAAAATGTTTTGATATAAGTGCATTCACAGGGGACTGAATAAGGAAATAACCCCTAACTTCCTTTTACCTGACTCGCTTCACAGAATCGTCCGTACTGATTCCCCTAAAGAGCTGAGGCCCACGAGAATCAAACTCAATAATGCAAAACGATATTGAACTTCATCGAAGATGCTGGAAGTTTCAAAACTCAGGGGAAAAACTGGACAGGCGAGTCCTAGTTTGAACTAGGAAGTCCCCCAGGACTTGGAAGATAAATCGAGTCCAAGGTTGGATGAATATTTTATGATGAAATGGTTTTCTAGGTTCCTTAGAAAATATGACACCTCTTCTTTAGAGATGATGGATGATAAGAAATTACTCCCATAGCAAACGAATACATAAAGGGGTTAAATCAAACCGCATCCTACAGAAAAAAGCTTTAAAAACCACATACTAAAAAAACGTAGTTCCCAGTTCAGGGACTTGTGCCAGAATTTATTTTAATGGAGGTGGAAGCGTTCCAGGGTTGAAAATTATTTTTAAAAAACGCAAAAAACAGATGAACCATATAACAAACATGAAAGTCGTTCGGAAAGATCATAGAACCACAAAATATCTGGGATTGACGGTCACAGTTCCAAACATATCCTCTTTGCGTACGCTCCTGATCTAGCTTTACTACAGACCTGGTCAGAACTGTAAACACCATAGAAAATAAAAACTAAATCGTGGTTTGTATGAATAACTAAAGGTTAATGTAAGTAAATTTGCCATGGAGTGTCTATAAAGATGCACAGAGTAATGTTTTTTGAAGTGATGGTTGAGTCTTAACATTTGAGAACTTTTTGAGGTGCTTCTAAAAATTTGAGGTGCTATTTACTGAACTATTTTTCAATTAATTAGTATTGATTGTTGTTAATTATATCAGTATTTGTCTAAACTTAGTTTTTGGAATAGAAATTTACAACTTCCAACATGTGGGAGTTCTTACTTGTGCCTCTCACCTAAACATCTTCAGAAACTGACTATGTTTTATCTAGATATCTCTAAAGCTCAACAATATTGGTGTTTTTTAATTCCCCCCTTCCTGAAATACCCTCCCTGAAGAAAATTAACTACTGCGCATGTAATAAAGGCAAGATTACAAACTGTATGATTCTGTTTCTTCTTCTTTGAACGTTTTAGAGTAAGTCCGTCATACAAAAGTAATTTGTAGATTTGCAAAGTATTCTAAGGTTTGTATTATTGGTAAACAATCGAGCTCGAAGTAATAAGAAAAATGGTGAAAGGCGTAGAAATTCTTTGCAGAACGTAAAACCTTAAGGCGGGGTAGCAAAGAAATAGGATGCTGAATAGAAGTGAATCTTTGACACTTTTAATGGGTACTGGGTCGTATCCAGGATTTCTTCTTTTTTTTTGGGGGGGGGGGGTAGGGTGTACAATTTTTTTTTTGGGGGGGGGGACAAAATATTTTTTAACGCGTCAGAAATTTGTCTATATCCAACTTTGTTACATTTTTGCCAGTCGGACAAACTTTTTTTGTGGGGGGGGGGGCTCAAACGCCCTAGCACTCCCTCGATACGGCGTCAAATGGGTATATGAGTTTACTTGATGTTTTTAGGAGGAAGAAAGAGTGACCAGAAAGCAAGGTGAGGTAGCAAATTCTCCATTTCTGTTAAAGTTCGCTTCATAATCTTCGTTTATGGATTTTAAGGGGAGGGGGCAATACATTTTTCAAAACTGTTAAACCAGTTTTCTAAAACTGTTTTTTAGGAAACTGTTTTCTAAAAATGCAAAACTGTTGGGACCACTTACGTAAATTTATGCGTAAAAATAAATAAATATATTTAATTTTCAGGGCTATCATTTCGTAAGAATGTAGAAGAGGGGTAATATGTTTCTAAATTTAGGAGGCAACTCTGTTGTTTTCTCGATTTTTTTTTAATGGAAATTTCAAAGTGTTATTTTCAATCTACGGGGAGCCGCTAGAAAAAAATCTAGGATGCAATTGGACACACTCCCCTTAATTGGTGCCCCTGGTTAATATTTTATCAGTATTTTAGTAATTAGCATAATGATTTCGCCATGCAATACTAGTTCTTCGAAGACATACTTCCGTTTCTTCTCTTATTGGCTTTTAATACCTTTCATTGAGGGCCCTGAGGTATGGCACCACAAAATATTAATCATTAGCAACTTCCTTTCAAGAGTTTTTCCATGCTGGGATGATCTCCTAGATAAAAGAAGCAATTATTCCACCTGGGAGCTTTAAAGCTTTAGACATGCGCTTTATACTGAGGATTTTGTTTAAGGGTGCACAATAACCACCTAAGAGCGTATTATAATTCCCTTCAGGGTGGCTTAACCCCCTTCAAGGCTTGTGATGGGTGTCGAATTTTGAAGGAAAAATTAATAATAGTATTAATGCAAGGGAAAGATTACAACTAAGGTTTTGCAGAGAATAGCCATAGGATTGCAAAAACTGATATCCAGTCCAATGATGTTGCCCTATTGGTTAATCACAAGCTTGGAAGGCTCGCATAGTTAGCCATTGACATAAAAAGAGATTATGTAAATTTTCAAAGTTTTGGATTAGTGACACTATGTTTTTTTATTGTACATCTTATTAAAAGATTATTAACAGTTTCAACAATTCAAGATACAAAGTGCTTCAGAACCGAATGCATAGTGACTCCAAAGAAGAGCGCCTACGTACTACGTATATTAGGGAGTTCGCCTTCTAGTCAATGCCTCGCTCTTTAGTCTAAAGTTTAAATTTTGTTCCAATTCTTTAAGAACGTCCTCTTAATCACAAAAGCCGTCAATTAGCATAAATAGCTATGATGGAAGTACAAAAAAAAACTTTAGCGTAAAGAGCGAGGTAATGACTAGGGGGCGAAACCAATCATATACGTAATAATTTCTGTTCGTTTTAAGTTTTGATACTGCTCCTTACTATCAGTTGAAAAAATTGTTTTTTTTATTTAATTTCTGATTGTTTTTTAAATAATGCTGGGAAATCCGGCACCCCTTCATAGTAATGTCCCTTCCCCCATGAAAACTTCTTTCATGGAAAGATCCTCCCACGTAACCCCAGAACCCCCCCACAACTACCAGAAAAAATCCCACCCGAAAACTTCTGTATACTTCCCAATAACCAATACTAGGTTTATATGTAAACATTGGGCAAAGTTCATAGCTTGCAGCCGTTCCCCCGGGGACTGTGGGGGATTAAGTCGTCCTCAGGGACATAGTCATTGTATTTTTCGACTATGCTGAACGAAATGGCTATCTCAAAATTTTAATCGGGTGACTTTGGGAAAAAATGAGCACGGGAGGGGGCTATGAATAAGACTAAACTTGATAAAACTTACATATTTGAAATCAGCATAAAATTTTGATTCTTTTGATGTATCTATTGGTGCAATAAATTTTTTTCAGTAAGTTTATTTGAATTTTTTCAGTAAAGTACAAATTATATTCTGGCTTTTAGAGTCAGAATATAATTTATAGTTTTTAGAGCTGGATTTTTCTAAACCATAGGGGTTTATAACCTTACTCATATTAATTTCTGCTCGTTTTGAGTTTGACTCTGCTATTTATTTTAAGTTCTGTTCGTTTTTTGTTTCATTTATTTATTGATACTGATTTGTGGTAGTTGTATGCTTGGTAGATTATTTGGTTCTATTTTTGTTCATTTTTGGTTTAATGGAGTTCTTTATTTTTTTTTTTATAAACTTATTTTACGGAAAAAGTTTTTTTAATTAATCATCTGAAAGATAGACACATATTTTATTAACCGGTAAACTTAAAACTTATGGGACAGATACCTTCGGTCAATACAATGTTTTTCAATGGTCCACGCCTCCTCTTTGACCTTGGACGAAAGTGCTTCGTTTAATTCTAAACCTTACGGGATGAATACCGCATAAGGGATATGGATTTTTAGAGGCGTAAGTCACTTTCGAGGCCCATCTACAATCTGCAAGAAAATGCCAAGATTCCCTTCAAATTTGTTAGGCAGGTATCTACAGGTAAAAGACTTTGCCTAATGAGTCTTAGACCTCTGATCTTTTCAATTTAGGCACTAGCAGTCTTTCTCTATCGTGTAGAGTCACTTGTAAGCAAGAATTGAAGAGCACTTCCATGCAGAAGCGCAAGGGCATAGATGTTTCTTCCCGAGCGTATATTACTGATTTTTTATATGCACTTGATGAGAGAAAAAAGTTTTTTTTTCATCTCTATCATATAGAGAGACCTGTTGTCAAAGATTGCGTGGTCTACCTTATGTTTATTTGCAATACTATTGAGGATAATAGAATTATATTTATACATGTGGCTAAGCAGATATTATAAATAATAGCGCAACACAATAACATAGTCTCGCAATTATTAGTAAAGTGTTGCTGTGACAGTCTCAGTGAAAGCTTAAAAAAAATTCGCAAGCTGAAAAATGGTCTGAGTAGTGCAGGCACTGATCTTTTGGTTATCTGCCTTCGGCTGGGAGTGCAGTGTGTGGTTGGGGTTAAATCATCCGATGCTTTCTGAGTTCCCCCCCCCCCCCAGATTTGTCCAGGTACTCATTTAGAGCTGAGTCAACTCTGGCTGAGCTTACAGAGTCACACCCCTGACTCCCGTTCCGAAACAAATAACCAGCAACACCGGGACTCAGCTGATAACCAGCAACACCAGGACACCAGCAACACAGGACTAGAGCTGAGTCAACTCTGGCTGAGCTTACAGAGTCACACCCCTGACTCCCGTTCCGAAACAAATAACCAGCAACACCGGGACTCAGCTGATAACCAGCAACACCAGGACACAAGCAACACAGGACTAGAGCTGAGTCAACTCTGGCTGAGCTTACAGAGTCACACCCCTGACTCCCGTTCCGAAACAAATAACCAGCAACACCAGGACTCAGCTGATAACCAGCAACACCAGGACACCAGCAACACAGGACTAGAGCTGAGTCAACTCTGGCTGAGCTTACAGAGTCACACCCCTGACTCCCGTTCCGAAACAAATAACCAGCAACACCGGGACTCAGCTGATAACCAGCAACACCAGGACACAAGCAACACAGGACTAGAGCTGAGTCAACTCTGGCTGAGCTTACAGAGTCACACCCCTGACTCCCGTTCCGAAACAAATAAACAGCAACACCAGGACTCGAGCCACTCGGCTATTACAGCTCAAGCCATCCTCAATGATAGACAAAGAACAAAATCGTTCTGAACTGAACATACAAATAAAAAATAGATGCGCTGCTTTGAGACAAACTGGCATATCCTAATTTTTTTTCCTTGCTGAATTTTTAGGTATATAGACTTGTTTAGGTAGACTGGGCTGAGACTAGTAGGTAGGTAGGTTTGGGTAGACAATAGACTGGTGAGCAATTGTGATTAGTTTACGTTTTATGTTTTGGGGCAAATTAACAGAGTAGTAGGTTGTCTATATGGTGTACTGGATAAACAATAACAATGATTGAGCATCAGGAAATAAATAATAATTTTGGTTTTGAGCAGCAACAGTATATCACTTTAAAATTGTCTATAAGGATTGTGTCAACATTTTTCTTGAAGAAAATATTCTTCTGGGGAGATGCTGTTTTAAAAGTTTCAAGGACTTGACAACTAGTTTATGGGGGAGAAGAAAATAAAGTTTTGCTCTTACAACATTTTTCTCTTCGAGCCCGACTAAAAGTGTCCACAGCACTTAACGTTCCGTGCGACACTCTCAGGCAACGTAAATCTAGTACTACTACAAAAAAAAATCGTACCGTTTGAGCCATTTGACGCAGAAAAACGATATTATTTATAAACTTTGAAATAGTTGCTTATTTTGAAACTAGCAAAGTATGAAATTAAATACCAAGTTTCTATTGAGAAATATATTATATGAATTGCGTCTATATTAATAATCCATTCAGCGAGTTTTCAACACACAAAAAATCTATACAACTAATAAACGCCTTTAACAAATCAGAGACCATTCAAGTTTACAAGATTAGGGAAAATTTCTACTTCTTCTTATAACAAAACGAAACAAAATCAGTTTTTAAAAATTAGAATCCGTGGAAAGATTTGTCATTAATGAATATAAAAATGGGTAAAGTACGTCTGGTATATTTGTGTTTGTGTGCAAAAATGTGTTAAAAGATTAATGAGAGTAAAATTACTAAATAAAAATCCTAAAATCCTTGGAGACACTACATTTGATTGTCCCTTAAGTAAGGTTCCTTGAGATGGTTTCAACTGGGGGAGGGTATATTGGCCTTGTGCTACTCCGATTTTTCGCATTCCCCCCTGTAATTTGAAAAATTACAGGGGAAGGGATTCTTCCCCTTTAGTTTCATAGAAAAATACCCCTTTTTTGGTGTTTTCATTGAAGAAACTAAAAACAAAGAGTTCTACCTTACTAGATAACGAAAACATTCCTCACCCCCTCCTTAAAAATCTATCCCTCACCCTCACCCCCTCCCTTCTATCCCTCACCCCCTCCTTAAAAATCACAAATTGATACCACCGGTCTCCTGACCCCTGATCTGAGTTCTGTTTACTTAATTGAACTTCTCTATTTGGAATCAAGGATTTCCAGAGACGAAAATCTATTGATTCCGAGTTTTTTTCAAAATTTACTTTGTTTATTTTATTTGAGCCGTAGTCCAATTAAGGGAATTTTTTCCAAAAAACCTAATTCTGATGTTTGATAGCCGATCTTGTAGTTTTGAAATTCTTCTTTTTTAAATATTCTATTATTCATTTCTTATTTGTGTTTCTTATTTATTCGTTTGTCTTTTTTAAGTCCTGAATGTGTGTTAAGAAAGTTGAAGTTTTCAAACAATTCCTGGTAACGAACTTTAAGTAAGGAGCGACCCGGCTCAATAGTAACCGAAACTCTAAAAAAAAACGGAACTTTGATACCAATTATACATAAAAAAGATTGGAGTTATATTCTGATTTTAAATATATAAGTTTAATCAAGTTTAGTCCAGGCTATGAAAAGTTACGAGCCTGAGAAAATTTTTTCTTATTTTCAAAAAAAGAGGGGGAAACCCCTAAAGGTCATAGAATCTTAATGAGAATCACACCGTCAGATTCGGCATATCTGAAAACCCTAATCTAGAGGTTTCAATCTCCTATCTGCAAAAATGTGGAATTTTATATTTTTTGTCAGAAGAAAGATCACGGATGCGTGTTTATTTGTTGTTTTTTTTTATGTTTTTTCTCCAGGGGTGATCGTATTGACCCAGTGGTTATAGAATGCCGTGAGAGGCCTCATTTGAAAGAAAATTAAAAGTTCTAGTACCCTTTATAAGTGACCAAGAAATTGGAGGGCAAGTAGGCTCCCTTCCACGCTCATTTTTTCCAAAAGTCACCGGATGAAAATTTTGAGATAGCCATTTTGTTCAACATAGTCGAAAAATCTGATAACTATATCTTTGAGGATGACTTAATCCCCCACAGTACCCTGGGGAAGGGCTGTAAGTTACGAACTTTGCCCATTTTACATATTAATTAAAAAGACCTTTCCGAAAAATAAGTTTTTCAAAGAAAGGTAAAGGCAATTTTAAACTTAAGCTCAGCAGATAAAAATACCTGTTAAAATTCAAACTCAAAACGACCAGAAATTACTATTAAAGAATAAATGAAACCCAAAACGAACAGAAATTAACTAAATAATCATATATATACAACAAGTAATAATATAAATGAATAAATATATCTTAAAGCGAGCAATGCTTTGATTGAATATGAAAATCAAGCTTAAAACAAAACAAAAATATTGCTATTGAAGTATAAATGAAACTTAAAACGAACAGAAATTAAATAAACAATCAATGCAAACAAACATACAATAGATATTAATGTAAATTAATAAATAAATCTCAAAATGAGTGAAACCTAAATTGAATATGCGAATCAAGCTTGAAACGAACAAAAATCACTACAAAAAAGAGTTTGGATATCACTTCCTTCTCTCACTGTAAAAGCCTAAAACCTGCTGCGTCATTGGTGCCTTACTGAAAACCAATTTTATTACAAATGTTTTCTTTTGTACTTAATATTGAAAATAAACATTAAAATTACAGTAAAATTTTCAAATGATGAGCTTTCAGCAAACAATATCATTATATATAAATTTTTTGTTTAATTTATTAGTTCTTTCTAAAGTTGTTCAAGACGCATATAGTTTCACTACAAACAAGAGTTTGGATACTGTCCCCTTTCTTAACTGTAAATAAAAACCAAAAGCCAACTGCGTCAATGGCGCTTAACTGAAAACGAATTATATTACAAATATTTTATTTTCCACTTCTTACAGCATTGAAATAAAAATAAAACTACAGTGAAATAAATTCTTGAACTGATGGATTTTTCAACAATTAATATCATTATACATCAAATATTCAATTTTAGTTTGTTTATACTTTCCTAGACGGTTCAAGACGCAATAGTTTTCAGTAAAGCGGTAATGACGCAGTAGGTTTTAGACTTTTACAGTGAGAGAAGGATGGGATACCCAAATTCTTGTTTGTAGTGATTTTTGTTCGTTAAGCTTGATTTGTATATTCAATTTAAGTTTCACTCGTTTTAAGATTTATTTATTCACTTACATTAATATCTATTGTATATTTATTTGCATTGATTGTTTATTTGATTTTTGTTCGTTTTAAGATTCATTTATACTTCAATAGCAATTTTTTTTTAAGCTTGACTTTCATATTCAATCAAAGCATTACCCGCTTTAAGATATATTTATTCATTTATATTATTAGTTGTTGCATGTTTTTGCTATGATTGTTTAGTTAATTTCTGTTCGTTTTGGGTTTCATTTATTCTTTAATAGTAATTTCTGGTCGTTTTGAGTTTGAATTTTATCAGGTACTTGTATCTGCTGACTTTAAGTTTAAAATTGCCTTTACTTTTATTTGAAAAACTTATTTTTCGGAACTTTTTTTTAAATTAATTTTTGTTCGTTTTTGATTGCAGAAACTTTCAAGTTTTTAAAAATTTCTTGTTTCAAAATCAAGCTATTAAAAAAAATTAAATGTTCATCAAAGTATCAAAACTGGTATCAAAGTCACAATATCAAAGTGAAAAAATAGGCTTGTGTCAAACTCGGTGTTATTATTATCTAATGTTTGATCTCAAACTTTGTAGCGGTTGGGTTGGGGGAAAAAGGGAGGGGGAGAGGGGCTTGTTGACCTTAAATCTCTTGACTCCAAAAAGTGAAATAGAACTTTTAGTTTCCAATCAAATGAGCCCTCTATGAAGTTTATACGAACATCCTTTTCATAAGAACCATACATGCCCTTTGAGAATAACTTAGAACGCCTTCTCCTGGGTCCTGAGGGGTTATATTGACACCGGGGTTTTTCTTATCCAACCTTTGAACTATTTTTAACAAACTATCTATCTCCAATTTTTAATCAGATGGGTTTGGAAAAAGAAGGCATGGGGGGGCTAGTTTCCCTCGGATCTCTTTCGACTATTAAAAAGTGAGCTCGAACTTTCAATTTCCAATCAAATGAGCCCTATCTGAAGTTTATACGAGCATCCCTTTCATAAGAACCATATATGCCCCAGGGCATAGCTTAGAATGGCTGCCCCAGGTCCTGGAGAGTTGTGCCGACACCTGAGTTTTTGCGATCTGACTTTTGAACAATTTTTAACTTAATGACTATCTCAAAATTTTTATCGGATGCATTTAGGAAAAAGGGGGCGTAGGGAGGGGGGCTAGTTGACCTCCAATCCCTCTTGATGCTCACAAACTGAATTAGAACTTTCAATTTCCAATCAAATGAGCCCTCTATGAAGTTTATACGAGCATCCCTTCCATAAGAACCGTATATTCCCCCAGGACATAACTTACAACGCCTGCTCTCGGGCCTGGGGGGGGGGGGCTGTGTCCGCCCCGGAGTTTTCATTTTATGGTCTTTGAAATATTTTTTAAAGAAAGGCTATCTCAAAGTTCTTATTGGATGGGTTTGAGGAAAAAAGAGCATAGAGAGAGGGGCTAGGTGCCCCCTAATCTCTTTTGACTCTTAAAAAGTGAACTAGAACTTTCAATATCCAATCAAATGCGCCCCCTTTGTAGTTAATACGAGCATCCCTTCCATAAGAACCATATATGCCCCCAGGGCATAACTTACAACGCCTGCCCCCGGGTCCTAGGGGGTTGTTTCGACATCGGAGTTTTGTTATATGATCTTTGAACTATTTTTACAAAAATAGCTATCTAAATTTTTTATCGGATGCATTTGGGATAAGAGGGCGTGGTGGGGGGGGGTTTGTTACCCTCTGATATCTTTCGACGCTTAAAAAGTGAACTAGAAATTTAATTTTCCTATCAAATGAGCTCTCTCTGAAGTTTATACAAGCATTCTTTCCATAAGAACCATATCTGGCCCGAGGGCATAACTTATAGCCCTTGCCCTGAAGACTGTGGGGGGAGTGTCCTGTTCAACGATGTAATTTCCAGAACTTTCAACTAGCCCCCCGACTTTCAACTAGCCCCCACGCCAGTAGAGTAGTAGGTACCATTTTGCGTACAGCACTAGGAATTACCATGCTATTTGCGTACAGCACGTTCCTTAGTACCTCGCCATGCTATTTGCGTACAGCACTAGGAATTCCCATGCTATTTGCTTGCAGCTATAGGACCATGCTATTTGCTTGCAGGTATAGGAATTCCTATGCTATTTGCTTGCAGCTATAGGACCATGCTATTTGTTTGCAGGTATAGGAATTCCCATGCTATTTGCTTGAGGCCATAGGAACCACGTTCTATAGAGGTCCTAGGAGCCACTGAAATTTATCAAGTTGAATAGACTTTATCTAGGCCATCCCTTAGGGCACTTTTCACCTTTCAAAGAGATTTGCTTGAGGCCCTAGGAATTACCATGCTATTTGCGTACAGCATGTTCCTTAGTACCTCGCCATGCTATTTGCGTACAACAATAGGAATTACCATGCTATTTGCGTGAAGCTATAGGAAAAACATTTCCAGAGCATGTACTTATGGTTTTGCTTGCCTTATGTTCCTTGGCGTCTTTCCAGAGCATGTACTTGACGATGGAGAAAAAGGGTTAAAGTGATTAGCAATTACGAGCGGGGATTCCCCACTGGTTCCTGAATTGCATTAAGTTCCTTGGTACCTTTCCAGAGCATGTACTTGACGATGGAGAAAAAGGGTTATAGTGATTAGCAGTTACGAGCGGGGATTCCCCACTGGTTCCTGAATTGCCTTATGTTCCTTGGTACCTTTCCAGAGCATGTACTTGACGATAGAGAAAAAGGGTTAAAGTGATTAGCAGTTAAGGTAACCTCAATGGCGTTTAAACAGTGTTGTCAATTTAAAATAGAGTTTAACTTTATAGTATACTAAAAAGTTGAGACTAAGAGAGATGTCGATGGGAAGAAAAGAATTTTAATAATGGATAGCTTTACTTCTTCGATGTGTTCTGTATAATACACAGGTGGCGTTTGAACAGTATTGTCAGTTTAAAATATGGTCTAACGTTATAGTATACTAAAAAGTTGATACTAAGAGAGATGTAGATGGCAAGAAAAGAATTTTAATAAAGAAATTCAGAACAATCCATAGAAATCCTTACAGATCAAGTAGTGAGGCATACAGGAGTATGAACCATCATTGATCATAAGCACCAACGACCCTAACCACCAGGGGACTTCAAACCTCCATTGGTCCCCTATCCCCAAACTCGAAGGGCACTCCTCCCTCCAACTTTTTGCCCCCCGTCCCCATTTTTTTTATTTTATTTTTAACATGATATATTTTTTTCAACTTTTTTTTTACATGTCTTCGAATGAGATGAAACATACTTAAATTCAGTAGTGATTTGTAGTCTTTCCTTGAAATACAAGAGTTGGAATATTTCAGTAGTGTTTTGTCGTGGTTTACCTTGTCACAGTTACATTCTCTTGATTTTTCAAAGTTCATTTTGGATTTCTTTCCTTGAAATGTAAGAGTTGGAATATTTCAGTAGTGTTATGTCGTGGTCTCTTGATTTTTCAAAGTTCATTTTGAATTTCTTTCGTGAAATGCAATAGTTCAAATATTTCAGTAGTGTTTTGTCGTGGTTTACCTTATCAAAGTTACATTCTCTTGATTTTTCAAAGTTCATTTTGGATTTCTTTCCTTGAAATGCAAGAGTTGGAATATTTCAGTAGTATTTTGTCGTGGTTTACCTTGTCACAGTTACATTCTCTTGATTTTTCAAAGTTAATTTTGGATTTCTTTCCTTGAAATGTAAGAGTTGGAATATTTCAGTAGTGTTTTGTCGTGGTTTACCATGTCACAGTTACGTTCTCTTGATTTTTCAAAGTTCATTTTGAATTTATTTCGTGAAATGCAAGAGTTGGAATATTTCAATAGTGTTTTATCGTGGTTTACCTTGTCAAAGTTACATTCTCTTGATTTTTCAAAGCTCATTTTGGATTTCTTTCCTTGAAATGCAAGAGTTGGAATATTTCAGTAGTATTTTGTCATGGTTTACCTTGTCATAGTTACATTCTCTTGATTTTTTAAAGTTCATTTTGAATTTCTTTCGTGAAATGCAAGAGTAGTGTTTTTGTCGTGATTTACCTTGTCATAGTTACATTCTCTTGATTTTTCAAAGTTCATTTTGAATTTCTTTCGTGAAATGCAAGAGTTGGAATATTTTAGTAGTGTTTTGTCGTGGTTTACCTTGTCACAGTGACATTCTCTTGATTTTTCAAAGTTCATCTTGAATTTCTCTCGTTGAAATGCAAGAGTTGGAATATTTCAGTAGTGTTTTGACGTGGCTTACCGTGTCACAGTTACATTCTCTTGATTTTTCAAAGTTCATTGTAGATTTCTTTCACTGAAATGTGTTTTGTTGTGCTTTACCTTGTCACAGTTACATTCTCTTGATTTTCAAAGTTTATTTTGGATTTTTTTCGTTGAAATGCAAGAGTTGGAATATTTCAGTAGTGTTTTGTTGTGCTTTACATTGTCACAGTTACATTCTCTTGATTTTTTCAAAGTTCATTTTGGATTTCTTTAGTAAAATGCAAGAGTTGGAATATTTCAGTAGTGTTTTGTCGTGGTTTACCATGTCAGAGTTACATTCTCTTGATTTTTCAAAGTTCATTTTGAATTTATTTCCTACGTACCTGCGCGTACGTTCAAACTCTACTCTACGTTCAAAACACTACGGAAATATTCCAACTCTTGCATTTCAACGAAAGAAATTCAAAATGAACTTTGAAAAATTAAGAGAATGTAACTTTGACAAGGTAAAGCACAACAAAACACTACTGAAATATTCCAACTCTTGCATTTCAATGAAAGAAATTCAAAAATGAACTTTGAAAAATTAAGAGAATTTAACTGTGACAAGGTAAACCATGACAAAACACTACTGAAATACTCTAACTCTTGCATTTCAATGAAAGAAATTCAAAATTAACTTTGAAAAATCAAGAGAATGTAACTGTGAGAAGGTAAACCACGACAAAACACTACTGAAATATTCCAACTCTTGCATTTCAACGAAAGAAATCCAAAATGAACTTTGAAAAATTAAGAGAATGTAACTGGGACATGGTAAACCATGACAAAACACTACTGAAATAATCCAACTCTTGCATTTCAATGAAAGAAATTCAAAATGAACTTTGAAAAATCATGAGAATGTAACTGTGACAAGGTAAACCACGATAATACACTATTCAAATATTCCAACTCTTGCATTTCAACGTAAGAAATTCAAGATGAACTTTGAAAAATCAAGAAAATGTAACTGTGGCAAGGTAAACCATGACGAAACACTACTGAAATATTCCAACTCTTGCATTTCAACGAAAGAAATTCAAAATAAACTTTGAAAAATCAAGAGAATGTAACTGTGACAAGGTATACCATAACAAAACACTACTGAAATATTCTAACTCTTGCATTTCAACGATAGAAATCCAAAAATGAACTTTGAAAAATCAAGAGAATGTAACTGTGGCAAGGTAAACCACGAAAAAACACTACTGAAACATTCCAACTCTTACATTTCAAGGAAAGAAATCCAAAATAAACTTTGAAAGATTAGAAGAGAATGTAACTGTGATAAGGTAAATCACGACAAAACACTACTGAAATATTCCAACTCTTGCATTTCAAGGAAAGGAATCCAAAAAGAACTTTGAAAGATCAAGAGAATGTAATTGTGAAAAGGTAAACCACGATAAAACACTACTGAAATATTCCAACTCTTGCATTTCACGAAAGAAATTCAAAATGAACTTTGAAAAATCAAGAGAATGTAACTGTGACAAGGTAAAGCACAACAAAACACTGCTGAAATATTCCAACTCTTGCATTTCAACGAAAGAAATCCAAAATGAACTTTGAAAAATCAAGAGAATGTAACAGTGACAAGGTAAAGCACAACAAGACACTACTGAAATATTCCAACTCTTGCATTTCATGAAAAATCAAGAGAATGTAAAATTGCATTTCAACGAAAGAAATCCAAAAATGAACTTTGAAAAATCAAGAGAATGTAACTGCGACACGGTAAACCACGACATTGCATGTCAAGGAAAGAAATCCAAAATGAACTTTGAAAAATCAAGAGAATGTAACTGTTACATTGTAAACCACGACAAAACACTACTGAAATATTCCAACTCTTGCATTTCAAGAAAGAAATTCAAAATGAATTTTGAAAAATCAAGAGAATGTAAAAATCCAAAATGAACTTTGAAAAATCAAGAGGATGTAACTGTGACAAGGTAAACCACAACAAAACACTACTGAAATATTTCAAATCTTGCATTTAAAGGAAATAAATCAAAAATGTACTATTAAGAAATAAAAGGATGTGTATGAGACTAGGTAAACCGCAACAAAACAAAGCTGCATTATTCCAACTCTTGCATTTCAATGGAAGAAATCCAAAAATGAACTTTGACAAATCAAGAAAATTTAAATATGACACGGTAAACAACAACAAAACACTACTGAAATATTCCAACTCTTGCATTTCAAGGAAATAAATCCAAAATGAAATTTCACGAAAGAAATTCAAAATGAACTTTGAAAAATCAAGAGAATATAACTGTGACAAGGTAAACCACGACAAAAACACTACTGAAATATTCCAACTCTTGCATTTCAACGAAAGAAATCCAAAATGAACTTTTAAAAAATCAAGAGAATGTAACTGTGTCAAGGTAAACCACAACAAAACACTACTGAAATATTCCAACTCTTGCATTTCAATGAAAGAAATTCAAAATGAACTTTGAAAAATCAAGAAAATGTAACTGTGACAAGGTAAACCACGACAAAACACTACTGAAATATTCCAACTCTTGCATTTCAAGGAAAGAAATCCAAAATGAACTTTGAAAATCAAGAGAATGTAACTATGACAAGGTAAACCATGACAAAACACTACTGAAATATTCCAACTCTTGCATTTCAAGGAAAGAAATCCAAAATGAGCTTTGAAAAATCAAGAGAATGTAACTGTGACAAGGTAAACCACAATAAAACACTATCGAAATATTCCGAAACTTGCATTTCATGAAAGAAATTCAATATGAACTTTGAAAAGTCAAGAAAACGTAACTGTGACAAGGTAAACCACTAAAAAACATTACTGAAATATTCCAACTCTTGCATTTTAAGGAATTAAATCCAATATGAACTTTGAAAAATCAAGAGAATGTAAAAGCGATATCGTGAACGACAAAGAAACACTAATGAAATGATTTAACTCTTGCTTTTCAACGAATGAAATCCATAATGAACTTTGAAAAATCAAGAGAATGTAAATGTGACAAGGTAAACCACGATAAAACACTATTGAAATATTCCAACTCTTGCATTTCAAGAAAGAAATTCAAAATGAACTTTGAAAAATCAAGAGAATGTAACTGTGGGATGGTAAACCACGACAAAACACTACTGAAATATTCAATTTTTGCATTTCACGAAAGAAATTCAAAATGAACTTTGAAAAATCAAGAGAATGTAACTGTGACAAGGTAAACCACGATAAAACACTATTGAAATATTCCAACTCTTGCATTTCAAGAAAAAAATTCAAAATGAACTTTGAAAAATCAAGAGAATGTAACTGTGGGATGGTAAACCACGACAAAACACTACTGAAATATTCCAACTCTTGCATTTCACGAAAGAAGTTCAAAATGAACTTTGAAAAATCAAGAGAATGTAAAAATACAAAATGAACTTTGAAAAATCAAGAGAATTTAACTGTGACAAGGTAAACCATGACAAAACACTACTGAAATATTCCAAATCTTGCATTTCAAGGAAAAAAAAATCCACAATGAACTTTGAAAAATCAAGAGAAAGTAACTGTGACATGGTAAACCACGACAAAACACTACTGAAATATTCCAACTCTTGCATTTCACGAAAGAAATTCAAAATGAACTTTGAAAAATAAAGAGAATTTAACTGTGACAATGTAAAGCACAACAAAACAATACTGAAATATTCCAACTCTTGCATTTCAACAAAAGAAATACAAAATGAACTTTGAAAAAAATCAAGAGAATGTAACTGTGACAAGGTAAAGCACAACAAGACACTACTGAAACATTCTAACTATTGCATTTCAAAGAAAGAAATTCAAAATGAACTTTGAAAAATTAAGAGAATGTAACAGTGACAAGGTTAACCACGGCAAAACACTACTGAAATAATCCAGCTCTTGCATTTCAATGAAAGAAATACAAAATGAACTTTGAAAAATCAAGAGAATGTAAAAATCCAAACTGAACTTTGAAAAATCAAGAGAATGTAACTGTGAGAAGGTAAACCACGACAAAACACTACTGAAATATTCCAACTCTTGCATTCCAAGGAAAGAAATCAAAAATGAACTTTGAAAAATCAAGAGAATCTAACTGTGACAAGGTAAAGCACAACAAAACACTACTGAAATATTCCAACTCTTGCATTTCAATGAAAGAAATCCAAAATGAACTTTGAAAAATCAAGAGACTGTGACAAGGTAAGACAAGGTGTGACAAGAGAATGTAACTGTGACAAGGTAATCCACGACAAAACACTACTGAATTTAAGAATGTTTCATCTCATTCGAAGACATGTAAAAAAAAGTTGAAAAAAATATATCATTTAAAAAAAAATCAAAACAAAAATAGGGAGGGGGGGGCAAAAAGTTGGAGGGAGGGGTGCCCTTCGAGTTTGGGGATAGGGGACCTATGGAGGGTTGAAGTCCCCTGGTGGTTAGGGTCGTTGGTGCTTATGATACATGATGGTTCATACTCATGTATACCTCACTACTTGATCTGTAAGGATTTCTATGGATTGTTCTGAATTTCTTTATTAAAATTCTTTTCTTGACATCTACATCTCTATTAGTATAAACTTTTTAGTATACTATAACGTTAGACCATATTTTAAATTGAAAACACTGTTAAAACGCCACTTGTGTATTATACAGAACACATCGAAGAAGTAAAGCTATTCATTATTAAAATTCTTTTCTTGCCATCTACATCTCTCTTAGTATCAACTTTCTAGTATAATATAATGTTAAAATCTATTTTAAATTGACAATTCTTTTCAAACGCCATTTAGGTTACCTTAACTGGTAATCACATTAACACTTTTTCTCTGTCGTCAAGTACATGCTCTGGAAAGGTACCAAGGAGCTTAAGGCAATTCAGGAACCAGCGCGGAATCCCCGCTCGTAACTGCTAATCACTTTAACCCTTTTTCTCCATCGTCAAGTACATGCTCTGGAAAGGTACCAAGGAACGTAAGGCAATTTAAGGAACCAGTGGGGAATCCCCGCTCGTAACTGCTAATCACTTTAACCCTTTTTCTCCATCGTCAAGTACATGCTCTGGAAAGACGCCAAGGAACATAAGGCAAGCAAATCCCTAAGTACATGCTCTGGAAATGTTTTTCCTATAGCTTCACGCAAATAGCATGGTAATTCCTAGTACTGTACGCAAATAGCATGGCGAGGTACTAAGGAACGTGCTGTACGCAAATAGCATGGTAATTCCTAGAGCCTCAAGCAAATCTCTTTGAAAGGTGAAAAGTGCCCTAAGGGTTGGCCTAGATAAAGTTCATTCAACTTGATACATTTCAGTGGCTCCTAGGACCTCTATAGAACGTGGTTCCTATGGCCTCAAGCAAATAGCATGGGAATTCCTATACCTGCAAACAAATAGCATGGTCCTATAGCTGCAAGCAAATAGCATGAGAATTCCTATACCTGCAAGCAAATAGCATGGTCCTATAGCTGCAAGCAAATAGCATGGGAATTCCTAGTGCTGTACGCAAATAGCATGGCGAGGTACTAAGGAACGTGCTGTACGCAAATAGCATGGTAATTCCTAGTGCTGTACGCAAAATGGTACCTACTACTCTACTGGCGTGGGGAGCTAGTTGCCCTCGGATCTCTTTTGACAATAAAAGGTGAACTCGAACTTCCAATTTCCAATCAAATGAGCCCTCTCTGAAGTTTATACGAGCACCCCTTTCATAAGAACCATATGTTCCCCAAGGGCATAGCTTACAACGCCTGCCCCCGGGCCCTGGGGGGGTTGGGTCGACACCTCAGTTTTTGTTATCTGACTTTTGGAAAACTTTTAACTTAATGATTATCTCGAAATTTTTACCAGATGCATTTGGGGAGAAAGGGCCGTTGGGGGCTAGTGGCCCTTCAATCTCTTTTGACTCTTAAAAATTGAACTGTAAGTTTCAATTTCCAATCAAATGAGCCCTCTTTGAAGTTTAACCGAGCATCACTTCCATAAGAACCATATATGCCCCCAGGGCATAACTTACAACGCCTGCCCCCGGGCCCTGGAGGTTATCTCGACACCGGATATTTGTTATATGATCTTTGAATTATTTTTAACAAAATCGCTACCTCAAAATTTTTATCGGATGTATTTGGGAAAAAAGGGCGTGGGGGGGGCTGGTTACCGTCCGATATCTTTTGACGCTTAAAAAGTGAATTAGAACTATCAATTTCCAATCAAATAAGCACCCTCTGAAGTTTATAAGAGAATTCCTTCCATAAGAACCTTATATTCCCCCAGGGCATACCTTATAACCCTTGCCCTGAAGACTGTGGGGGGGAATGTCCTGCTCAAAGCTATAGTTTCCAGAACTTTCAACTACGTTGAACAAAATAGCTATCTCAAAATTCTTTGACTGGATGTGTTTGGGGAAATGGTGGGCGTGGAAGGGGTGTTAGGAGCCTTCCAAGCACTTTCAAGAAGTAGAAATGGCACTAGCCATTTAAATTTCCAATCGAATTAGCCATTTTTGAAGTTTCTACGACAACGCTTTCTATAAGAACCTTACATGCCCCCAGGGCATAACTTACAACCCTTGCCCTGAGGGCTGTGTGTGTGTGTGGGGGGGGGGGTGTCATCCTCAAAGACATAATTTCCGAACCTTCAATTACGTTGAACAAAATGGCTATCTCAAAATTTTGATTGAATGTGTTTGGGGAAAAGGTGGGTGTGAGAGAGGGGTTAGTTGCCCTCCAGTCACTTTCGAATATTAAAAAGGGCACTAGCCCTTTGAATTTCCAGTTATTTGAATTTCAAGTGATGCCCCCAGGGCATAACTTACAACCCGTGCCCTGAGGGTTGTGGGGGGAGTGTCCTTCGCAAAAACATAATATCTATCTGGAAATCAACTATATAGAACAAAACTGTTATCTCAAAATTTTGATCGGATGTGTTTGGGGAAATGGTGGGCGTAGAAGGGGTGTTAGTTGCCTTCCAATCACTTTTGACCCTTAAAAAGGGCACTAGAACTTTCGATTTCCAATCATATGAACCCCCTTTGAAGCTTATACGACGACTGGAAGTATACAGACTTTTTCAGGGGGATTTTTTTGGCAGCGGGGGGGGGGGGGGATCAGTTAGATAGGGTTACGTGGGAGAATATTTCCAAGGAGGAAGTTTTCATGAAGAGGGAATATAATTTCCATGAAGAGGGCGTTGGATTTCCCAGCACTATTTAAAAAACAATCAGAAATTAAATTAAAAAAAAAAAGTTTTTTCAACTGAAAGTAAGGAGCAACATTGAAACTTAAAATAAACAGATATTATTACGTATATGGGGGGAGTTTGCCCCTTCGTCAATACATCACTCTTTACGGTAAAGTATTTTTAGCACTTTCAAAATAGCTATTTATTCTAATTAAACGGCTTTTGTGATTCAGGAGGCATTCTTAAAGAATTGGAACCAAATTTGAACTTTAGCGTAAAGAGCGAGGTATTGAAGATGGGGCAAACCCCCTCATATTACGTATACGAGGAATCGTCAACATCTCGCTCTTTACAATAAAGTTAGAATTTTGTTAAATAATGGCCAATATAAACAATAATTGGTGTGTTATTTTTCCGCCAATCTTAGCATTTAATATTATCTTAAGCAGCTTCATAACTATGCTTTTTATGTGATGAAATTAAAAACAAGTTTTTTTTTAAATTGAAAGTAAGAAGCGACATTAAAACTTGAAACGAACAGAAATTATTCCTTATACGAAAGGGGCTGTCTCCTCCTCAACGCCCCGCTTTTTACGCTAAACTTTCACCCTTTTTCACAGCTCCATTTTTTTAAACAATAAAACACTTTAGCGTAAAGAGCGGGCTGTTGAGGAGGGGACAGCCCCTTTCATATACGGAGTAATTTATGTTTGTTTTAATGTCGCTCCTTACTTTCAGTTAAAAAAGCTATTTTTTTTATCCAATGCTTATTAAAAATTAAGTTTTCCCATACCTATCGGTTAAAACCCAAAGACATTGAATGATTGAGGAAGACATAGAACAAAAGTCACTGCTCAATGACATTGCCACCTGGCGAGGGATCTGGGCACCCATAGGGAGATTTCAAGCCTCCATCATAGCTCATGTTAGCAATCTACGTCATGCAGCGAGGCACCCTAGAGGGACCCTTTCCACAGTATGAGCACTGCGCTGGCGATTATTACCTTGCGACTTGGATTTGTAACAAGAGACCAAATGCTTGAATACTCGATGAACTTAAATATGTTGGGATTTTTTTTATGAGCGAAGTATTTGGTATTCAAATATGACACTTCTAATAAAGCGTAGTTTTAGTGACACAATAGAAAAAAAATTGGGAGGAAAAATTATTCGATTATATAAATAAGAAGCACCAAAAAATCCAATATGTTGGGGGGAGGGGGTTCCTCCTCGCGTACGCCCCTAAAATAGAGTAAAGATATAGAAACTGTTAAAAAGAAAATGTACCAAAAAGAGGGCGAAATCAATTTAGAAAAAACACGAGATTCCTTAGTAATAGCTAATAAACAAACGAAAAGTGTAGAAGATGGAAGAAAACATCAAAGATACCAAAACAAAGACAAACGCTGACGAGCTAAATATTAAAGAGAAAAAAACAAACAAAAAATACCCCCCCCCCCCCAAAAAAAAAAAAACAACAAAAAAACGAAAAACAAAAAATAAACGAGTATTGGAAAGACGATAGACCAGCACCCAAAACTTGAAGGGTCAGAAAATTATGTCTTTAGCATGACAATTCCCCCACATCCCTCAGGGCTAATGTTGTAAGTTATGCCCTGGGGGCATATAAGATTTTTATAAAAAGTGTTGTCGTAAAAACTACAAAAAGGGCTTATTCGATTGGAAATTGAGAGGGCTAGTGTCCTTTTTAATAGTCGAAGGTAATCGGAGGGATAAACACCCCCCACGCCCATCATTTCCCCAAACATTTCCGATCGACATTTTGAGATAGCCTTTTTGTTCAACGTAGTTGAAAGGTCTGAAAATTATGTCTTTGAGGATGACAACCCCCCGCCCTCATTAGCCCTCAGGACAAGGGTCATAAGTTATGCCTTTTGGGCATATAAGGTTTTATAGAAAGTTTTGTCGTAAAAGCTTCAAAAAGGGCTGATTCGATTTGAAATTGAGAGGAGTAGTGCCTTTTTTATTAGTCGAAAGTGATCAAAGGGCTAATGACCCCCTTCCCCACGCCCATCATTTGCCGAAACCCTTCCAATCAAATTTTGAGATTACCATTTTGTTCAACGTATTTGAAAGGACCAGAAATTATGCCTTTGAGGATAACAAATCCCCCCAGCCCTCAGGGCAAGGGTTGTCAGTTATTCCCTGGGGGCATATAAGTTTTTGTTTTATAGAAAGCGTGGTCATATAAGCTTTGGATGGGGATCATTGGTTTGGTGATCAGACGCGCTAGTGCTTTTTTGAGAGTTAAAGTTATCGAAAGACAGCTACCCCCCCCTTCGCACACATACACGCCGTATTGTTCCGAAACGCATCTACTAGAAATTTTCAGATTGCCATTCTATGCAAAATAGTCTAAATATCATATAACCAGGCTTTTAGGGTTAAAACAAACCCCATAGATTAGGGGCAAGGGTTTTAAGTTATGCCAGGTATGTAAGTTATACCTTTCAACTACGTTGAACGAAATGACTAACTCAAAATTTTGATTGGATGTGTTCGGGGAAATAGACCTTAAAACTACGTTGAACAAAATAGCTATCTCAAAATTTTGATTGGATGTGTTTGGGGGAATGTTGAGCGTGAGAGTGGGATTAAAAACTCTTCAATCACTTTCAAAGGGCTACCGCTCTCAATTTCCAGAGCACTTTTTGAAGTTTTTAGGACAACACTTTCTATAAAACCTTATATGGCCCCAGGGCATAACTTACAACCCTTGCCCTTACGGGTTTGAGGTAACTATCATCCACAAAGACATAATTTTCAGAGCTTTCAACTACATTGAACAAAGTGGCTATCTCAAAATTTTGATCGGATGTGTTTGGGGAACACATCCCAGTAGAGATGCCCCTATTGATCGTGTCAGTACACCAAATATGGTCATAGAACCAGGTGGTTTATGGTTTTCTCACTGAGAATGAAAAAACAGGAATTTTCTCACTTGAAAAACCAGGAATTTTGATGTTTTTATGGTTTTTGTCAGTGAGAATGGAAAAACAGAAACTTTCTCACTTTCATGGATGTCAACAGCAATTTATGTATGTTTTATGGTTTTTGTCAGTGAGAATGGAAAAACAGTATTTTTCTCACTTTGCTGTCAGTCATTAATCAAATTGTTTCCAGGCAAAGTTTAATAATGTCTGACAGGTACTGCTCCAGGAATAGATTCAAGTCATTAATGTCTTTGCCTCGGAAACAGCTCCTTTGGTCGAACTCCAAAGGATATTAATAACCAAAGACTATGGAAACAATTCTCCAAGAAACATCTTAGCGATGAATTGTTTTAGCGCGGGAAAGAGTTTCTTATTAATTTGAAATGCATTAGCACAGAGATACCAAAAACAAAAGGAACACGCTGAATTACGTTTAGGGATTATTTGGGCGAAACTGTTTTAGACAGGTTATGGAACTATTTCGGCGAAAGAGTTAGAGACATTTTGAAAGAAGATTTTTGAAGAGATTTTAGAAGAGAATTTGAGGGTGAAACTCTGTGGTCGTTATAATACACAAGTTTCATTTGAACAGTGTTGTGAGGTCCTCTAACCCAACCCCAAAGGGTTCCAATCCTCCTAACACAACCCCGAAGGAAGCCCCCGATACTCAAAGGTCCCCCAAGCTCCCAAAGGGCCACCGGCGCCCCCAAAGGCCCACCCAGACCTCCAAAGGCCATCCCCGGGCCCCCCAAAGGCCCATCGAGCTCCCAAAGGACCAACGGGGTCCCAAAGACCCTCCACCGGTCCCCAAATGTCCCCCAGACCCCCAACTGCCCCCCAGGACCCCCAAAGGCCCTCCCTGTGCCCCAAAGGCCCTCCCTGTGCCCCAAAGGCCCTCCCCCGGTCCCCAAAGGTCCCCCGGGCCAGAGAAGCGCCGCCGGGATGCGCCGTGGGCCAGGAAAACGCCACAGGATGTGCCGCAGGGATGCGCCGCGGGTCAGGAAAGCGCCGCAGGGGAGGCGCCACAGGGAGGCGCCGCAGGAAAGTGCCGCAGGATGCGCCGCAGAGATGCGCCGCAAAAAAAAAGTAAACTAAAAAGTAAAAATTTCGAAATGTTATCCCCCAAACGCCCTCCTCAGACCCCCAAAGGTCCTCCCCTGGTCGTCAAAGGTCCCCCGGGCACCCAAAGGCCCTCCCTGTGCCCCAAAGGCCCTCCCTCGGCCCCCAAAGGCCCCCCGGACCAGAGAAGCGCCGCGGGGATGCGCCGTGGGCCAGGAAAGCGCCGAAGGATGTGCCACAGGGATGCGCCGCGGGTCAGGAAAGCGCCACAGGGGATGTGCCGCAGGGAGGCAGCGCAGGAAAGCGCCGCAGGATGCGCCGCAGGGATGCGCCGCAGGGATGCGCCGCAAAAAAAAGTAAACTAAAAGTAAAAATTTCGATCACAGAAGGGCACCCTCCCCCAAGGGTCCCCCAAACACCCTCCCCGGGCCCCCCAAAGAGTCCCCTCTCCATTTTTTTTTAATACTTTTTTATGGCTTTATTATATCCTTTCTGAACAAGTTCCATTCAGAATGTCATTCCTAAACCTATTTTCAAGCTCAAAGAGCCCCCTCCCCAATTCATAAATACTTTCTTGAATTTTTTAACATGGTATTTTTTTAACTTTTTACGTATCTTAAAATGAGATGAAATATGCGTACGGCTCTACCAATCATACTCTGTGCTTGTTCATGGACACGACGCGGCTTTTCCACTGGTACTCTATGGCAGGTTATCGACACTAGCGAGTTTATTGCATGCATTAAATCAGTATTTTTTACGCAGTGGAAGGATCAACACACAATTCATATCTGTAAAAACTGAAGATGAATTATTCGACAAAAGTATGTGCACATGAAAAAATCATTGTCGTGTTGAACGCTGGCAAGGAGAAATACCTGAACTATGAAACGAGTGCAAGTGGAGATCTTATTGGCAATGTATGCATACGTTGTCATGATAGTGAGGAGTTAAATTCCTTTGGTGTACCCAAGAATTTCCATCATGCAAGTGCTGGATATGCGAGAGTAACATTACCAGAGAAATTAGTAGTCAAAGAGAATGCAAACTTAAAAATAATAGTTGATGAAGAGGGACAACTTCCAGCTAATGGTTCTGGTAGCATGTTAGCCATTGATAGATCTTATCGCAATTCTTCCGGTGTTAGCATTCGAATGAAAGCAAAAGGAAAAAGAAGACAAGCATACAGCTGCATCAACATCATAAATCCTATCATGTCAATGTGCCAAAACTGCTATCTATGTAAAAATAATGTGACAATTGACAGTGAAATCGCAGGCAGAATAAAAAGGACATTAGCAGACAATATCATCAATGAATATAAAGATGAATTGACGGAAAGTGAAGCGCAAGTGTACTAATAATGTATAATAATGTATTTAACATATTTTTATATCATTATTCTACTTGTCCTTATTTCATTAAAAATATCTTATGCATTATTTTGTTAAGTGTTCATTATTTTTAGGGTATGCTAGAACGTCAAACGTTCAGAATATCTATTAAAAAGGTCAGAGATGTAAGAAAAATAATTTTAGAGATAATGATACTGCTAGCAGGCTCAATTTTTCATAGAAGATAGAAAAGTTCAAGCTCTCTTCTGAATTTTACCAAAGAACACAATTCAATTCCAATTTCACCAGAGAAAATAAAAAGCTTACTCTTCACTTTTAAGTTCACCAAGACATAAAAAATTTAAAGTTCACTTCTAAATTTTTCCGTAGAAGATAGGAAAAGTTATACTATGATAGTGATTATTTTCGATGAAGATAAAAAATTTCACTTTAATTCTAAATTTTCTTGAATTCAATTCCGACCTTTCTCAAAGAGATGAAAAAATTTAAAGTTCTATTCCAAATATTTCCCCGGAAGAAGAAAAGTTCAACTTCGATTCTGAATTTTCTCAATGAAAATAAAATATGTTATTGATCAATTCTATTTTCCCAAAATAATATAAAATTTTCCACTTCAATTCAGATTTATCTCAAAGAGATAAAAAAATTTAAATATTGTTCCAAATTTTTCTTAGAAGATAGAAAAGATCAAGTTCTAATCTGAATTTTACCAAAGAACACAATTCAATTCTAATTTCTACATAGGAAATAAAAAGCTTCCACTTCAGTTTTAAGTTTGCCAAGACATTAAAAATTTAAAGTTCAGTTCTAAATTTTTCCATAGAAGATAGGAATAGTTATACTTTGATTGTGATTATTTTCTATGAAGATAAAAAGTTTCACTTTAATTCTAAATTTTCTTAAATTCAGTTCCGACCTTTCTCAAAGAGATGAAAAAATTTAAAGTTCTGTTCAATATATTTTCTCGGAAGAAGAAAAGTTCAACTTCGATTCTGAATTTTCTCATTGAAAATGAAATAAGTTATTGATCAATTCTATTTTCCCAAAATAATATAAAAATTTTCCACTTCACTTCAGATTTTTCTAAAAGAGATGAAAAATTTAAAATACTATTCTAAATTTTTCATAGAAGATAGAAAAGTTCAAGTTCTCTTCTGAATTTTACCAACAAACACAATTCAATTCTAATTTCTGCAGAGAAAATAAAAAGCTTCCACTTCAGTTTTAAGTTCACCAAGACATAAAAAATTTAAATTTCTGTTCTAAATTTTTCTGTAAAAGATAGGAAAAGTTTTACTATGATAGTGATTATTTTCCTTGAAGATAAAAAGTTACACTTTAATTCTAAATTTCCTTAAATTCAGTTCCAACTTTTCAAATAGAGATGAAAAAAATTTAAAATTCTGATCCAAATTTTCCATAGAATACTGGAAAAGTTATACTTTGATCATGAATATTCAATTTCTCTTCTGAACTTTACCAAAGAACATACTTCAATTCTAATTTCACCAGAGAAAACAAAAATCTTTAACTTCAGTTCATTATTTCACAAAGACATAAAGAAATTTAAAGTTCAATTCTAATATTTCGGTGGAAGATGGAGAAAGTAATATCATACTTGTGAATATTTTCACGGAAGATAAAAAGTTCTAGTTCAATTTAAAATTTTCTCAACGAAGGTAAGGAAAGTTCAAGTTCTCTTCTGAATTTTCTCAATGAAAAAGAAATTAGTCATTGATCATTTCTATTTTTTCCAAATAATATAAAATTTTTCCCCTTTACTTCAGATTTGTCTCGAAGAGATGAAAAATCAAAAATACAGTTCCAAATTTTCTCAACGAAATGAAGAAAAGTTCAAGTTCTCGTCGGAATTTTAGCAAAGAACACAATTTAATTCTAAATTTCTCAAGAGACAAAAAAAATATTAAACTTCAGTTCTTTATTTCACAAAGACATAAAGAAATTTAAAGTTCAATTCTAAATTTTTCGGTGGAAGATAGAAAAAGTAATACCATACTTGTGAATATTTTCATGGAAGATAAAAAGTTCTAGTTTTCAATTCTAATTTCTCCAGAGAAAATAAAAATCTTCCACTACAGTTCTTTATTTCACAAAGACATAAAGAAATTTAAAGTTCAATTCAAAATTTTTCGGTGGAAGATAGAAAAAGTAATACCATACTTGTGAATATTTTCCCGGAAGATAAAAAGTTCTAGTTCAATTTAAAATTTTCTCAACGAAGTCAAGGAAAGTTCAAGTTCTCTTCTGAAATTTCTCAATGAAAAAAAAATTAGTCAATGATCATTTCTATTTTTCCAAATAATATAAAAATTTTCCACTTTATTTCAGATCTGTCTCGAAGAGATGAAAAATTTAAAATACTCTTCCAAATTTTTCACGGAAGATAAAAAGTTCAAGTTCTCGTCGGAATTTTATCAAAGAACACAATTCATTTCTAATTTCTACAGAGAAAATAAAAATCTTCCACTTCAGTTCTTTAAATCACAATGACATAAAGAAATTTAAAGTTCAATTCTAAATTTTTCGGTGGAAGATAGAAAAAGTAATACCATACTTGTGAATATTTTCCTGGAAGATAAAAAGTTCTAGTTCAATTTAAAATTTTCTCAACGAAGTGAAGAAAAGTTCAAGTTCTCTTCTGAACTTTATCAAAGAACACAATTCATTTCTAATTTCTACAGAGAAAATAAAAATCTCCCACTTCAGTTCTCTATTTCACAATGACATAAAGAAATTTAAAGTTCAATTTTAAATTTTTCGGTGGAAGATAGAAAAAGTAATACCATACTTGTGAATATTTTCCTGGAAGATAAAAAGCTCTAGTTCAATTTAAAATTTTCTCAACGAAGTGAAGAAAAGTTCAAGTTCTCTTCTGAACTTTACCAAAGAACACAATTCAATTCTAATTTCTCCAGAGAAAATAAAAATCTTGCACTTCAGTTCTTAATTTCACAAAGACATAAAGAAATTTAAAGTTCAATTCTAATTTTTCGGTGGAAGATAGAAAAAGTAATACCATACTTGTGATTATTTACCATGAAGATAAAAAGTTTCACCTTAATTCTCAATTTTCTTAAATTCAGTTCCGACTTGTCACATAGAGATGAAAAAATTTAAAGTTCTATTCCAAATTTTTCATAGAAGATTGGAAAAGTTATACTTTGATCGTGAATATTCAAGTTCTCTTCTGAATTTTACCAAAGAACACAATTCAATTTTAATTTTTCCAGAGAAAATAAAAAGCTTCCACATCAGTTTAAGTTCACCAAGACATAAAAAATTTAAAGTTCAGTTCTAAATTTTTATCCATAGAAGATAGGAAAAGTTATACTATGGTTGTGATTATTTTCCATGAAGATAAAAAGTTTCATTATAATTCTAAATTTTCTTAAATTCAATTCCAACCTTTCTCAAAGAGATGAAAAAATTTAATCTTCTGAATTTTACCAACGAACACAATTCAATTCTAATCTCTCCAGAGAAAATAAAAAGCTTCCACTTCAGTTTTAATTTCACCAAGGCATAAAAAATTTAAATTTCTGTTCTAAATTTTTCCGTAGAAGATAGGAAAAGTTATACTATGATTGTGATTATTTTCCATGACGATAAAAAGTTTCACTTTAATTCTAAATTTTCTTAAATTCAGTTCCGACTTTTCTCATAGAGATGAAAAAATTTAAAGTTCTGTTCCAAATTTTTCATAGAAGATTGGAAAAGTTATACTTTGATTGTGAATATTCAAGTTCTTTTCTGAATTTTACCATAGAACACAATTCAATTCTAATTTCTCCAGAGAAAATAAAAAGCTTCCACTTTAGTTTTAAGTTCGCCATGACATAAAAAATTTAAAGTTCAGTTCTAATTTTTCCATAGAAGATAGGAAAAGTTTTACTATGATTGTGATTATTTCCTATGAAGATTAAAAGTTTCACTTCAATTTTAAATTTTCTCAAAGAAGTGAAGAAAAGTTCAACTTCGATTGTGAATTTTCTCAATGAAAATGAAATAAGTTTTTGATCATTTCTATTTTCTCGAAATATTATAAAATTTCACACTTCAATTCAGATTTTTCTCAAAGAGATGAAAAAATTTAAAATACTGTTCCAAATTTTCCATAGAAGATAGAAGAGTTCAAGTTCTCTTCTGAATTTTACCAAAGAACATAATTCAATTCTAATTTCTCCAGAGAAAATAAAAAGCTTCCACATCAGTTTAAGTTCACCAAGACATAAAAAATTTGAAGTTCAGTTCTAAATTTTTCCATAGAAGATAGGAAAAGTTATACTATGATTGTGATTATTTTCTATGAAGATAAAAAGTTTCATTTTAATTCTAAATTTTCTGAAATTCAATTCCAACCTGTCTCAAAGAGATGAAAAAATTTAAAGTTCTGCTCCAAATATTTTCCCGGAAAAGAAAGGTTCAACTTCGATTCTGAATTTTCTCAATGAAAATGAAATAAGTTATTGATCAATTCTATTTGCCTAAAATAATATAAAATTTTCCACTTCAATTCAGATTTTTCTCAAAGAGATGACAAAATTTAAAATATTGTTCCAAATTTTTCATAGAAGATAGAAAAAGTTATACTTTGATTGTGATTATTCTTCATGAAGATATGGAGCTCCACTTTATTTCTAAGTTTTCTCGAAGAAGTGCAAAATGTACAAGTTCTCTTCTGAATTTTCTTAGAGGAGAAAAAAAGTTAGCTCAATTCTGAAATTTACCAATAAAAATGAAAAAGCTTCCATTTCAGTTCATAATTTCACAAAGACATAAAAATTTAAAGTTAAATTCTAAATTTTTTTCATAGAAGATAGGAATGGCTATACTATGATTGTGATTATTTACCATGAAGATAAAAAGTTTCACTCTATTTCTAATTTTTCTTAAATTCAGTTCATTCATCTAACCACCAAAAACAATAGTTTATGTTATGTAATAAATAAATATTAATAAATAATTATAAACATTTCTCCATTTTTAAGTTAGGCTAGTTTAGTTTAACTTATCATGAGCGCTCATGATAAGCTAAACTAACCTAACTAAAACAATGTAAAAAGAATAAATCAGGATAGGTTAGACTAGATTAAGATAGGTCAGGTTAAGTTAGGTTAGGATAGGTTAGCCTACGTACGCGTGCTTAGGTTAGGTGAGAGACAGGCAAAAAGTTAGGTGTATGATTAGGTTAGGTTAGGTTAGATTAAGTTAGGTTAGGTTAAGTTAGGTTAGGCTAGGTTAGCCTACGTACGCGCGTACGTAGGCTAACCTAGCTAACCTAACTTAACCTAACCTAACTTAATCTAACCTAACCTAACCTAATCATACACCTAACTTTTGCCTGTCTCTCACCTAACCTAAGCACGCGTACGTAGGCTAACCTATCCTAACCTAACTTAACCTGACCTAACTTAATCTAGTCTAACCTAACCTGATTTATTCTTTTTACAATGTTTAAGTTAGGTTAGTTTAGCTTATCATGAGCGATCATTATAATTTAACCTAAACTAGCCGAGCTTAAAAATAGAGAAATGTTTCTAATTATTCATTAATATTTATTTATGACCTAACTTAACCTAGTGTTTTTGGTGGTTAGATGAATTAACTGAATTTAATAAAAATTATAAATAGAGTGAAACTTTTTATCTTCATGGTAAATAATCACAATCATAGTATAGCCATTCCTATCTTCTATGGAAAAAATTTAGAATTGAACTTTAAATTTTTATGTCTTTGAGAAATTATGAACTGAAATGGAAGCTTTTTCATTTTCATTGGTAAATTTCAGAATTGAGCTAACTTTTTTCTCCTCTCTAAGAAAATTCAGAAGAGAACTTGTACATTTTGCACTTCTTCGAGAAAACTTAGAAATAAAGGGGAGCTCCATATCTTCATGAATAATATTCACAATAAAGTACTACTTTTTCTATTTTCTATGAAAAAAATTTGGAACAATATTTTAAATTTTGACATCTCTTTGAGAAAAATATGAATTGAAGTGGAAAATTTTATATTATTTTAGTAAAATAGAATTGCTCAATAACTTATTTCATTTTCATTGAGAAAATTCAGAATCGAAGTTGAACTTTTCTTTTCCGGGAAAATATTTGGAAAAGAACTTTAAATTTTTTCATCTCTTTGAGAAAGGTCAGAATTGAATTTAAGAAAATTTAGAATTAAAATGAAACTTTTTATCTTCATGGAAAATAATCACAATCATAGTATAACTTTTCCTATCTTCTATGGACAAATTTAGACCTGAACTTCAATTTTTTTGTGTCTTGGTGAACTTAAACTGACGTGGAAGCTTTTTATTTTCTCTGGAGAAATTATAATTGAATTATGTTCTTTGTTAAAATTCAGAAGAGAACTTGAACTTTTCTATCTTCTATGGAAAATTTGGAACAGTATTTTAAATTTTTCTTCTCTTTGAGAAAAATCTTAATTGAAGTGGGAAATTTCTAAATATTTTGAGAAAATAGAAATGATCAATAACTTATTTCATTTCCATTGAGAAAATTCAGAATCGAAGTTGAACTTTTCTTCACTTCTTTGAGAAAATTTAAAATTGAAGTGAAACTTTTAATCTTCATAGTAAATAATCACAATCATAGTATAACTTTTCCTATCTTCTATGGAAAAATTAGAACTAAACTTTAAATTTTCTATGTCATGGCGAACTTAAAACTAAAGTGGAAGCTTTTTATTTTCTCTGGAGAAATTAGAATTGAATTGTGTTCTTTGGTAAAATTCAGAAAAGAACTTGAATATTCACAATCAAACTGTAACTTTTCCTATCTTCTATGAAAAATTTGGAACATAACTTAAAATTTTTTCATCTCTATGTGAAAAGTCAGAAGTGAATTTAAGAAAATTTTGAATTAAAGTGAAACTTTTTATCTTCATAGAAAATAATCAGAATCATAGTATAATTTTTCCTATCTTTTACGGAAAAATTTAGAACAGAAATTTAAATTTTTCATGCCTTGGTGAAATTAAAACTGAAGTGGAAGCTTTTTATTTTCTCGGAGGAAATTAGAATTGAATTGTGTTCGTTGGTAAAATTCAGAAGTTTAAATTTTTTCATCTCTTTGAGAAATGTCGGAATTGAATTTAAGAAAATTTAGAATTATAATGAAACTTTTTATCTTCATGGAATATAATCTCAACCATAGTATAACTTTTCCTATCTTCTATGGAAAAATTTAGAACTGAACTTTAAATTTTTTATGTCTTGGTGAACTTAAACTGATGTGGAAGCTTTTTATTTTCTCTGGAAAAATTAAAATTGAATTGTGTTCTTTGGTAAAATTCAGAAGAGAACTTGAATATTCACGATCAAAGTATAACTTTTCCAATCTTCTATGAAAAATTTGGAATAGAACTTTAAATTTTTTCATCTCTATGTGAAAAGTCGGAACTGAATTTAAGAAAATTTAGAATTAAAGTGAAACTTTTTATCTTCATGGTAAATAATCACAAGTCATGGTATTACTTTTCCTATCTTCCACCGAAAAATTTAGAATTGAACTTTAAATTTCTTATGTCTTTGTGAAATAAAGAACTGAAGTGGAAGATTTTTGTTTTCTCTGGAGAAATTAGAATTGAAGTGTGTTCTTTGGTAAAGTTCAGAAGAGAACTTGAACTTTCTTCACTTCGTTGAAAATTTTAAATTGAACTAGAACTTTTATCTTCAGGAAAATATTCACAAGTATGGTATTACTTTTCTATCTTCCACCGAAAAATTTAGAATTGAACTTTAAATTTCTTTATGTCATTGTGAAATAAAGAACTGAAGTGGAAGATTTTGTTTTCTCTGTAGAAATTAGAAATGAATGTGTTCTTTGATAAAGTTCAGAGAGAACTTGAACTTTTCTTCACTTCGTTGAGAAATTTTAAATTGAACTAGAACTTTTTATCTTCATGGAAAATATTCACAAGTCATAGTATAACTTTTTCTATCTTCTACCGAAAAATTTAGAATTGAACTTTAAATTTCTTTATGTCATTGGTGAAATTAAGAACTGAAGTGGAAGATTTTTATTTTCTCTGGTAGAAATTAGAATTGAATTGTGTTCTATGATAAAATTCAGACGAGAACTTGAACTTTTTATCTTCCGTGAAAAATTTGGAAAGTATTTTAAATTTTTCATCTCTTCGAGACAAATCTGAAATAAAGTGGAAAATTTTTATATTATTTGGAAAAATAGAAATGATCAATGACTAATTTTTCATTGAAAAATTCAGAGAGAACTTGAACTTTCCTTGACTTCGTTGAAAAATTTTAAATTGAACTAGAACTTTATCTTCCATGAAAATATTCACAAGTATGTATTACTTTTCTATCTTCCACGAAAAATTTAGAATTGAACTTTAAATTTCTTTATGTCTTTGTGAAATAAGGAACTGAACTGGAAGTTTTTATTTTCTATGGAGAAATTTAGAATTAAAAACTGAGAACTTTTTATCTTCCATAGAAAATATTCACAAGTCATGGTATAACTTTTCCTATCTTCCACCGAAAAATTTAGAATTGAACTTTAAATTTCTTTATGTCTTTGTGAAATTAAGAACTGAAGTGGAAGATTTTTATTTTCTCTGGAGAAATTAGAATTGAAGTGTGTTCTTTGCTAAAATTCCGACGAGAACTTGAACTTTTCTATCGCTTCGTATGAAAAATTTGGAACAGTATTTTAGATTTTTCATCTCTTCGAGACAAATCTGAACTGAAGTGGAAAATTTTTATATTATTTTGGAAAAATAGAAATGATCAATGACTAATTTCATTTTCATTGAGAAAATTCAGAAGAGAACTTGAACTTTCCTTGACTTCGTTGAGAAAATTTTAAATTGAACTAGAACTTTTTATCTTCCGTGAAAATATTCACAAGTATGGTATTACTTTTTCCATCTTCCACCGAAAAATTAGAATTGAACTTTCAATTTCTTTATGTCTCTGTGAAATAATGAACTGAAGTGGAAGATTTTTATTTTCTCTGTAGAAATTAGAATTGAAGTGTGTTCTTTGGTAAAGTTCAGAAGAGAACTTGAATATTCACGATCAAAGTATAACTTTTCCAATATTCTATGAAAAATTTGGATCATAACTTTAAATTTTTTTCATCTCTATGTGAAAAGTTGGAACTGAATTTACGAAAATTTAGAATTAAAGGGAAACTTTTTATCTTCACGGAAAATAATCACTATCATAGTAAAACTTTTCCTATCTTTTACAGAAAAATTTAGAACAAAACTTTAAATTTTTTATGTCTTGGTGAACTTAAAACTGAAGTGGAAGCTTTTTATTTTCTCTGGAGAAATTAGAATTGAATTGTGTTCTGTTGGTAAAATTCAGAAGAGAACTTGAACTTTTCTATCTTCTATGAAAAATTTGGAATAATATTTTAAATTTTTTCATCTCTTTGAGAAAAATCTGAACTAAAGTGGAAAATTTTTATATTATTTTGGGAAAATAGAATTGATCCAATAACTTATTTCATTTTCAATGAGAAAATTCAGAATCGAAGTTGAACTTTTCTTCTTCCGAGAAAATATATTGAACAGAACTTTAAATTTTTTCATCTCTTTGAGAAAGGTCGGAACTGAATTTAAGAAAATTTAGAATTAAAGTGAAACTTTTTATCTTCATAGAAAATAATCACAATCAAAGTATAACTTATTCCTATCTTCTATGGAAAAATTTAGAACTGAACTTTAAATTTTTTTATGTCTTGGTAAACTTAAAACTGAAGTGGAAGCTTTTTATTTTTTCTGGAGAAATTAGAATTGAATTGTGTTCTTTGGTAAAATTCAGATTAGAACTTGATCTTTTCTATCTTCTAAGAAAAATTTGGAACAATATTTAAATTTTTTCATCTCTTTGAGAAAAATCTGAATTGAAGTGGAAAATTTTATATTATTTTGGGAAAATAGAATTGATCAATAACTTATTTCATTTTCATTGAGAAAATTCAGAATCGAAGTTGAACTTTTCTTCTTCCGGGGAAATATTTGGAATAGAACTTTAAATTTTTTCATCTCTTTGAGAAAGGTCGGAATTGAATTCAAGAAAATTTAGAATTAAAGTGAAATTTTTTATCTTCATCGAAAATAATCACTATCATAGTATAACTTTTCCTATCTTCTACGGAAAAATTTAGAAGTGAACTTTAAATTTTTTATGTCTTGGTGAACTTAAAAGTGAAGAGTAAGCTTTTTATTTTCTCTGGTGAAATTAGAATTGAATTGTGTTCTTTTGTAAAATTCAGAAGAGAACTTGAACTTTTCTATCTTCTATGAAAAATTGAGCCTGCTAGTAGCATCATTATCTCTAAAATTATTTTTCTTACATCTCTGACCTTTTTAATAGATATTCTGAACGTTTGACGTTCTAGCATACCCTTAAAATAATGAACACTTAACAAAATAATGCATAAGATATTTTTAATGAAATAAGGACATGTAGAATAATGATATAAAAATATGTTAAATACATTATTATAAATTATTAGTACACTTGCGCTTCACTTCCCGTCAATTCATCTTTATATTCATTGATGATATTGTCTGCTAATGTCCTTTTTATTATGCCTGCGATTTCACTGTCTATTGTCACATTATTTTTAGATAGATAGCAGTTTTGGCACATTGACATGATAGGATTTATGATGTTGATGCAGCTGTATGCTTGTCTTCTTTTTCCTTTTACTTTCATTCGAATGCTAACACTGTAAGAATTGCGATAAGATCTATCAATGGCTAACATGCTACCAGAACCATTAGCTAGAAGTTGTCCCCCTTCATCAACTATTATTTTTAAGTTTGCATTCTCTTTGACTACTAATTTCTCTGGTAATGTTACTCTCGCATATCCACCACTTGCATGATGGAAATTCTTGGGTACACCAAAAGAATTTAACTCCTCACTGTCATGACAACGTATGCATACATTGCCAATAAGATCTCCACTTGCACTCGTTTCATAGTTCAGGTATTTCTCCTTGTCAGCGTTCAACACGACAGTGATTTTTTCATGTGCACGTACTTTCGTCGAATAATTCATCTTCACTTTTTACAGATATGAATTGTGTGTTGATCCGTCCACTGCGTAAAAAATACTGATTTAATGCATGCAATAAACTCGCTAGTGTCGATAAGCTGCCATAGAGTACCAGTGGAAAAGCCGCGTTGTGTCCATGAACAAGCACAGAGTACGATTGGTAGAGCCGTACGCATATTTCATGTTATTTTAAGATACGTAAAAAGTTAAAAAAATACCATGTTAAAAAATTCAAGAAAGTATTTATGAATTGGGGAGGGGACTCTGAGGTTGGAAAATGGGTTTAGGAATGACATTATGAATGGAACTTGTTCAGAAATGATATAATAAAGCCATAAAAAAGTATTAAAAAAAAATGGAGAGGGGGCTCTTTGGGGGGGCCCGGGGAGGGTGTTTGGGGGACCCTTGGGAGAGGGTACCCTTCTGTGATCGAAATTTTTACTTTTTAGTTTACTTTTTTTGCGGCGCATCCCTGCGGCGCATCTTGCGGAGCTTTCCTGCGGTGCCTCCCTGCGGCGCATCCCCTGCGACGCTTTCCAGACCCGTGGCGCATCCCCGCGGCGCATCCTGCGGTGCTTTCCTGTCCCACGGCGCATCCTGGCGGCGCGTCTCTGGTCCGGGGGGCCTTTGGGGGCCGAGGAGGGCCTTTGGGGCACAGGGAGGGCCTTTGGGTGCCCGGGGGACCTTTGACGACCAGGGGAGGACCTTTGGGGGTCTGAGGAGGGCGTTTGGGGGATAACATTTCGAAATTTTACTTTTGTAGTTTACTTTTTTTTTTGCGGCACGTTCCTGAAGTATTTCCCGCAGTACGGTACTGCGGCGCAACCCTGCGTCACATCCCCTGTGGCACTGGCCATACGAATAGTACACCCCTGCAGTGCATCCTGTGGTAATGTCCCGGCCAATTACACCTCTCGACAGTATGTCTTTGGTCCGGGGGACCTTTGGGGGCCGGGGGAGGGCCTTTGGGGCACAGGGAGGGCCGTTGGGGCACAGGGAGGGCCTTTGGGGGTCCGGGGTGGCAGTTGGGGGTCTGGGGGACATTTGGGGACCGGTGGAGGGCCTTTGGGACCCCGTTGGTCCTTTGGGAGCTCGATGTGCCTTTGGGGGGCCCGGGGATGGCCTTTGGAGGTCTGGGGGGGCCTTTGGGGGAGCCGGTGGCCCTTTGGGAGCTTGGGGGACCTTTGAGGATCGGGGGCTTCCTTCGGGGTTGTGTTAGGAGGATTGGAACCCTTTCGGGTTGGGTTAGAGGACCTCACAACACTGTTCAAATGAAACTTGTGTATTATAACGACCACAGAGTTTTACCCTCAAATTCTCTTCTAAAATCTCTTCAAAAATCATCTTTTAAAATGTCTCTAACTGTTTCGCCGAAATAGTTCCATAACCTGTCTAAAACAGTTTCGCCCAAATAATCCCTAAACGTAATTCAGCGTGTTCCTTTTGTTTTTGGCATCTCTGTGCTAATGGATTTCAAATTAATAAGAAACTCTTTCGCGCGCTAAAACAATTCATCGCTAAGATGTTTCTTGGAGAATTGTTTCCATGGCCTTTGGTTATTAATATCCTTTGGAGTTCGACCAAAGGAGCTGTTCCCGAGGCAAAGACATTAATGACTTGAATCTATTCCTGGAGCAGTACCTGTCAGACATTATTAAACTTTGCCTGGAAACAATTTGATTAATGACTGACAGCAAAGTGAGAAAAATACTGTTTTTCCATTCTCACTGACAAAAACCATGAAACATACATAAATTGCTGTTGACATCCATGAAAGCGCAGAAGAGTACCAACAATATCGATTAGCTGAGCAGCATAATGTCATTACTCAATGTCCTTATTTCATTAAAAATATCTTATGCATTATTTTGTTAAGTGTTCATTATTTTTAGGGTATGCTAGAACGTCAAACGTTCAGAATATCTATTAAAAAGGTCAGAGATGTAAGAAAAATAATTTTAGAGATAATGATACTACTAGCAGGCTCAATTTTTCATAGAAGATAGAAAAGTTCAAGTTCTCTTCTGAATTTTACCAAAGAACACAATTCAATTCTAATTTCACCAGAGAAAATAAAAAGCTTACTCTTCACTTTTAAGTTCACCAAGACATAAAAAATATAAAGTTCACTTCTAAATTTTTCCGTAGAAGATAGGAAAAGTTATACTATGATTGTGATTATTTTCCATGAAGATAAAAAATTTCACTTTAATTCTAAATTTTCTTAAATTCAATTCCGACCTTTCTCAAAGAGATGAAAAAATTTAAAGTTCTATTCCAAATATTTCCCCGGAAGAAGAAAAGTTCAACTTCAATTCTGAATTTTTTCAATGAAAATGAAATAAGTTATTGATCAATTCTATTTTCCCAAAATAAAATAAAATTTTCTACTTCAATTCAGATTTTTCTCAAAGAGATGAAAAAATTTAAAATATTGTTCCAAATTTTTCTTAGAAGATAGAAAAGATCAAGTTCTAATCTGAATTTTACCAAAGAACACAATTCAATTCTAATTTCTCCAGAAGAAATAAAAAGCTTCCACTTCAGTTTTAAGTTTACCAAGACATTAAAAAATTTAAAGTTCAGTTCTAAATTTTTCCTTAGAAGATAGGAATAGTTATACTTTGATTGTGATTATTTTCTATGAAGATAAAAAGTTTCAATTTAATTCTAAATTTTCTTAAATTCAGTTCCGACCTTTCTCAAAGAGATGAAAAAATTTAAAGTTCTATTCAATATATTTTCTCGGAAGAAGAAAAGTTCAACTTCGATTCTGAATTTTCTCATAGAAAATTAAATATGCTATTGATCAATTCTATTTCCCCAAAATAATATAAAAATTTTCCATTTCAATTAAGATTTTTCACAAATAGATGAAAAATTTAAAATACTATTCCAAATTTTTCATATAAGATAGAAAAGTTCAAGTTCTCTTCTGAATTTTACCAACAAAAACAATTCAATTCTAATTTCTACAGAGAAGATAAAAAGCTTCCACTTCAGTTTTATGTTCACCAATACATAAAAAATTTAAAGTTCTGTTCTATATTTTTCTGTAGAAGATAGGAAAAGTTATACTATGATAGTGATTATTTTCCGTGAAGATAAAAAGTTTCACTTTAATTCTAAATTTTCTTAAATTCAGTTCCAACTTTTCACATAGAGATGAAAAAAATTTAAAGTTCTGATCCAAATTTTTCATAGAATATTGGAAAAGTTATACTTTGATCGTGAATATTCAAGTTCTCTTCTGAACTTTACCAAAGAACACACTTCAATTCTAATTTCTACAGAGAAAATAAAAATCTCCCACTTCAATTCATTATTTCACAAAGACATAAAGAAACTTAAAGTTCAATTCTAATTTTTCGGTGGAAGATGGAAAAAGTAATACCATACTTGTGAATATTTTCACGGAAGATAAAAAGTTCTAGTTCAATTTAAAATTTTCTCAACGAAGTCAAAGAAAGTTCAAGTTCTCTTCTGAATTTTCTCAATGAAAAAGAAATTAGTCATTGATCATTTCCATTTTTTCCAAATAATATAAAAATTTTACACTTAATTCAGATCTGTCTCGAAGAGGTGAAAAATATAAAATACTGTTCCAAATTTTTTCAACGAAATGAAGAAAAGTTCAAGTTCTCGTCGGAATTTTACCAAAGAACACAATTTAATTCTAATTTCTCCAGAGAAAATAAAAATATTCCACTTCAGTTCTTTATTTCACAAAGACATAAAGAAATTCAAAGTTCAATTCTAAATTTTTCGGTGGAAGATAGAAAAGTAATACCATACTTGTGAATATTTTCATGGAAGATAAAAGTTCTAGTTTTCAATTCTAATTTCTCCAGAGAAAATAAAAATCTTCCGCTTCAGTTCTTTATTTCACAGAGACATAAAGAAATTTAAAGTTCAATTCTAAATTTTTCGGTGGAAGATAGAAAAAGTAATACCATACTTGTGAATATTTTCAAGGAAGATAAAAAGTTCTAGTTCAATTTAAAATTTTCTCAACGAAGTCAAGGAAAGTTCAAGTTCTCTTCTGTATTTTCTCAATGAAAAAGAAATTAGTCATTGATCATTTCTATTTTTCCAAATAATATAAAAATTTTACACTTTATTTCAGATATGTCTCGAAGACATAAAAAATTTAAAATACTGTTCCAAATTTTTCACGGAAGATAGAAAAGTTCAAGTTCTCGTCGGAATTTTATCAAAGAACACAATTCATTTCTAATTTCTACAGAGAAAATAAAATCTTCCACTTCAGTTCTTTAATTTCACAATGACATAATGAAATTTAAAGTTCAATTCTAAATTCTTCGGTGGAAGATAGAAAAAGTAATACCATACTTGTGAATATTTTCCTGGAAGATAAAAAGTTCTAGTTCAATTTAAAATTTTCTCAACGAAGTGAAGAAAAGTTCAAGTTCTCTTCTGAATTTTATCAAAGAACACAATTCATTTCTAATTTCTACAGAGAAAACAAAATCTTCCACTTCAGTTCTTTATTTCACAATGACATAAAGAAATTTAAAGTTCAATTCTAAATTTTTCGGTGGAAGATAGAAAAAGTAATACCATACTTGTGAATATTTTCCTGGAAGATAAAAGTTCTAGTTCAATTTAAATTTTTCAACGAAGTGAAGAAAAGTTCAAGTTCTCTTCTGAATTTTACCAAAGAACACACTTCAATTCTAATTTCTCCAGAGAAAATAAAAATCTTCCACTTCAGTTCTTAATTTCACAAAGACATAAAGAAATTTAAAGTTCAATTCTAAATTTTTCGGTGGAAGATAGAAAAAGTTATACTATGACTTATGATTATTTACCATGAAGATAAAAAGTTCCACTTTAATTCTAAATTTTCTTAAATTCAGTTCCGACTTTTCACATAGAGATGAAAATATTTAAAGTTCTGTTCCAAATTTTTCATAGAAGATTGGACAAGTTATACTTTGATCGTGAATATTCAAGTTCTCTTCTGAATTTTACCAAAGAACACAATTCAATTCTAATTTTTCCGGAGAAAATAAAAAGCTTCCACATCAGTTTAAGTTCACCAAGACATAAAAAATTTAAAGTTCAGTTCTAAATTTTTCCATAGAAGATAGGAAAAGTTAAACTATGATTGTGATTATTTTCCATGAAGATAAAAAGTTTCATTATAATTCTAAATTTTCTTAAATTCAATTCCAACCTTTCTCAAAGAGATGAAAAAATTTAATCTTCTGAAATTTACCAACGAACACAATTCAATTCTAATTTCTCCAGAGAAAATAAAAAGCTTCCACTTCAGTTTTAATTTCACCAAGGCATGAAAAATTTAAAGTTCTATTGTAAATTTTTCCGTAGAATATAGGAAAAGTTATACTATGATTGTGATTATTTTCTATGAAGATAAAAAGTTTCTCTTTAATTCAAAATTTTCTTAAATTCAGTTCTGACTTTTCACATAGATATGAAAAAATTTAAAGTTCTGTTCCAAATTTGTCATAGAAGATAGGAAAAGTTATACTTTGATTGTGAATATTCAAGTTCTTTTCCGAATTTTACCATAGAACACAATTCAATTCTAATTTCTACAGAGAAAATAAAAAGCTTCCACTACAGTTTTAAGTTCGCCATGACATAAAAAATTTAAAGTTCAGTTCTAAATTTTTCCATAGAAGATAGGAAAAGTTATACTATGATTGTGATTATTTCCTATAAAGATTAAAAGTTTCACTTCAATTTTAAATTTTCTCAAAGAAGTGAAGAAAAGTTCAACTTCGATTCTGAATTTTCTCAATGAAAATGAAATAAGTTATTGGTCATTTCTATTTTCTAAAAATATTATAAAATTTCACACTTCAATTCAGATTTTTCTCAAAGAGATTAAAAAATTTAAAATACTGTTCCAAATTTTCCATAGAAGATAGAAAAGTTCAAGTTCTCTTCTGAATTTTACCAAAGAATATAATTCAATTCTAATTTCTCCAGAGAAAATAAAAAGCTTCTACATCAGTTTAAGTTCACCAAGACATAAAAAAATTAAAGTTCAGGTCTAAATTTTTCCATAGAAGATAGGAAAAGTTATACTATGATTGTGATTACTTTCCATGAAGATAAAAAGTTTCATTTTAATTCTAAATTTTCTTAAATTCAATTCCGACCTTTCTCAAAGAGATGAAAAAATTTAAAGTTCTGTTCCAAATATTTTCCCGGAAAAGAATAGTTCAACTTCGATTCCGAATTTTCTCAATGAAAATGAAATAAGTTATTGATCAATTCTATTTGCCTAACATAATATAAAATTTTCCACTTCAATTCAGATTTTTCTCAAAGAGATGACAAAATTTAAAATATTGTTAGAAATGTTTCATAGAAGACAGAAAAAGTTATACTTTGATTGTGAATATTCTTCATGAAGATATGGAGCTCCACTTTATTTCTAAGTTTTCTCGAAGAAGTGCAAAATGTACAAGTTCTCTTCTGAATTTTCTTAGAGAGGAGAAAAAAAGTTAGCTCAATTCTGAAATTTACCAATGAAAATGAAAAAGCTTCCATTTCAGTTAATAATTTCTCAAAGACATAAAAATTTAAAGTTCAAATCTAAATTTTTTCCATAGAAGATAGGAATGGCTATACTATGATTGTGATTATTTACCATGAAGATACAAAGTTTCACTCTATTTCTAATTTTTCTTAAATTCAGTTCATTCATCTAACCACCAAAAACAATAGGTTAAGTTAGGTAATAAATAAATATTAATAAATAATTAGAAAAATTTCTACATGTTAAAGTTCGGCTAGGTTAGGTTAACTTATCATGAGCGCTCATGATAAGCTAACCTAACCTAACTTAAACATTGTAAAAAGAATAAATCAGGTTAGGTTAGACTAGATTAAGTTAGGTCACGTTAAGTTAGTTTAGGATAGGTTAGCCTACGTACGCGTGCTTTGGTTAGGTGAGAGACAGGCAAAAAGTTAGGTGTATGATTAGGTTAGGTTAGGTTAGATTAAGTTAGGTTAGGTTAAGTTAGGTTAGGATAGGTTAGCCTAAGTTCGCGCGCGGACGTAGTCTAACATAGTCTAACCAAACTTAACCTAACCTAACTTAATCTAACCTAACCTAACCTAATCAAACACCTAACTTTTTGCCTGTCTCTCACCTAACCTAAGCACGCATACGTAGGCTAACCTATCCTAACCTAACTTAACCTGACCTAACTTAATCTAGTCTAACCTAACCTGATTTATTCTTTTTACAATGTTTAAGTTAGGTTAGGTTAACTTATCATGAGCGCTCATGATAAGCTAACCTAACCTAGCCTAACTTAAACATGTAGAAATTTTTCTAATTATTTATTAATATTTATTTATTACCTAACTTAACCTATTGTTTTTGGTGGTTAGATGAATGAACTGAATTTAAGAAAAAATAGAAATAGAGTGAAACTTTTTATCTTCATGGTAAATAATCACTATCATAGTATAGCCATTCCTATCTTCTATGGAAAAAATTTAGAATTTAACTTAAAATTTTTATGTCTTTGAGAAATTATGAACTGAAATGGAAGCTTTTTCATTTTCATTGGTAAATTTCAGAATTGAGCTAACTTTTTTCTCCTCTCTAAGAAAATTCAGAAGAGAACTTGTACATTTTGCACTTCTTCGAGAAAACTTAGAAATAAAGTGGAGCTCCATATTTTCATGAAGAATATTCACAATCAAAGTATAACTTTTTCTATCTTCTATGAAAAATTTGGAACAATATTTTAAATTTTGTCATCTCTTTGAGAAAAATCTGAATTGAAGTGGAAAATTTTATATTATTTTAGGAAAATAGAATTGATCAATAACTTATTTCATTTTCATTTTGAAAATTCAGAATCGAAGTTGAACTTTTCTTTTCCGGGAAAATATTTGGAGAAGAACTTTAAATTTGTTCATCTCTTTGAGAAAGGTCAGAATTGAAATTAAGAAAATTTAGAATTAAAATGAAACTTTTTATCTTCATGGAAAATAATCAAAATCATAGTATAACTTTTCCTATCTTCTATGGAAAAATTTAGAACTGAAATTTAAATTTATTGTGTCTTGGTGAACTTAAACTGATGTAGAAGCTTTTTATTTTCTCTGGAGAAATTAGAATTGAATTATGTTCTTTGTTAAAATTCAGAAGAGAACTTGAACTTTTCTATCTTCTATGGAAAATTTGGAACAGTATTTTAAATTTTTTCATATCTTTGAGAAAAATCTGAATTGAAGTGTGAAATTTTATAATATTTTGAGAAAATAGAAATGATCAATAACTTATTTCATTTTCATTGATAAAATTCAGAATCGAAGTTGAACTTTTCTTCACTTCTTTGAGAAAATTTAAAATTGAAGTGAAACTTTTAATCTTCATAGGAAATAATCACAATCATAGTATAACTTTTCCTATCTTCTATGGAAAAATTAGAACTGAACTTTAAATTTTTTATGTCATGGCGAACTTAAAACTAAAGTGGAAGCTTTTTATTTTCTCTGGAGAAATTAGAATTGAATTGTGTTCTTTGGTAAAATTCAGAAAAGAACTTGAATATTCACGATCAAAGTATAACTTTTCCAATCTTCTATGAAAAATTTGGAACAGAACTTTAAATTTTTTCATCTCTATGTGAAAAGTCGGAAGTGAAATTAATAAAATTTAGAATTAAAGTGAAACTTTTTATCTTCATGGAAAATAATCACAATCATAGTATAACTTTTCCTATCTTTTACGGAAAAATTTAGACCAGAAATTTAAATTTTTTATGCCTTGGTGAACTTAAAACTGAAGTGGAAGCTTTTTATTTTCTCTGGAGAAATTAGAATTGAATCGTGTTCGTTGGTAAAATTCAGAAGATTAAATTTTTTCATCTCTTTGAGAAAGGTCAGAATTGAATTTAAGAAAATTTAGAATTATAATGAAACTTTTTGTCTTCATGGAATATAATCACAATCATAGTATAACTTTTCCTATCTTCTATTGAACAATTTAGAACTGAACTTTAAATTTTTTTAAGTCTTGGTGAACTTAAAACTGAAGTGGAAGCTTTTTATTTTCTCTGGAAAAATTAGAATTGAATTGTGTTCTTTGGTAAAATTCAGAAGAGAACTTGAATATTCACGATCAAAGTATAACTTTTCTAATCTTCTATGAAAAATTTGGAATAGAACTTTAAATTTTTTCATCTCTATGTGACAAGTCGGAACTGAATTTAAGAAAATTTAGAATTAAGGTGAAACTTTTTATCTTCATGGTAAATATTCACAAGTATGGTATTACTTTTTCTATCGTCTTCCGAAAAATTATAATTGAACTTAAAATTTCTTTATGTCTTTGTGAAATAAAGAACTGAAGTCGAAGATTTTTGTTTTCTCTGGAGACAATAGAATTGAAGTGTGTTCTTTGGTAATGATTGGAAGAGAACTTAAACTTTTCCTCAATTCGTTGAGAAAATTTCAAATTGAACTAGAACTTTTATCTTCCAGGAAAATATTCACAAGTATGGTATTACTTTTTCTATCTTCCACCGAAAAATTTAGAATTGAACTTTAAATTTCTTTATGTCATTGTGAAATAAAGAACTGAAGTGGAAGATTTTTGTTTTCTCTGTAGAAATTAGAAATGAATTGTGTTCTTTGATAAAGTTCAGAAGAGAACTTGAACTTTTCTTCACTTCGTTGAGAAAATTTTAAATTGAACTAGAACTTTTTATCTTCCATGGAAAATATTCACAAGTCATGGTATTACTTTTCCTATCTTCCACCGAAAAATTTAGAATTGAACTTTAAATTTCTTTATGTCATTGGTGAAATAAAGAACTGAAGTGGAAGATTTTTATTTTCTCTGTAGAAATTAGAAATGAATTGTATTCTATGATAAAATTCCGACGAGAACTTGAACTTTTTATCTTCCGTGAAAAATTTGGAAGAGTATTTTAAATTTTTCATCTCTTCGAGACAGATCTGAAATAAAGTGGAAAATTTTTATATTATTTGGAAAAATAGAAATGATCAATGACTAATTTTATTTTCATTGAGAAAATTCAGAAGAGAACTTGAACTTTCCTTGACTTCGTTGAGAAAATTTTAAATTGAACTAGAACTTTTATCTTCCATGAAAATATTCACAAGTATGGTATTACTTTTTCTATCTTCCACCAAAAATTTAGAATTGAACTTGAAATTTCTTTATGTCTTTGTGAAATAAAGAACTGAAGTGGAAGATTTTTATTTTCTCTGGAGAAATTAGAATTGAAAACTAGAACTTTTTATCTTCCATGAAAATATTCACAAGTATGGTATTACGTTTTCAATCTTCAACCGAAAAATTTTGAATTGAACTTTGAATTTCTTTATGTCTTTGTGAAATAAAGAACTGAAAGTGGAATATTTTTATTTTCTCTGGAGAAATTAGAATTGAAGTGTGTTCTTTGCTAAAATTCCGACGAGAACTTGAACTTTTCTTCGCTTCGTTGAGAAAATTTGGAACAGTATTTTAGATTTTTCATCTCTTCGAGACAGATCTGAACTAAAGTGGAAGATTTTTATATTATTTTGGAAAAATATAAATGATCAATGACTAATTTCTTTTTCATTGAGAAAATTCAGAAGAGAACTTGAACTTTCCTTGACTTCGTTGAGAAAATTTTAAATTGAACTAGAACTTTTTATCTTCCGTGAAAATATTCACAAGTATGGTATTACTTTTTCAATCTTCCAGCGAAAAATTAGAATTGAATTTTAAATTTCTTTATGTCTTTGTGAAATAATGAACTGAAGTGGAAGATTTTTGTTTTCTCTGGAGAAATTAGAATTGAAGTGTGTTCTTTGGTAAAGTTCAGAAGAGAACTTGAATATTCACGATCAAAGTATAACTTTTCCAATATTCTATGAAAAATTTGGATCAGAACTTTAAATTTTTTTCATCTCTATGTGAAAAGTCGGAACTGAATTTAAGAAAATTTAGAATTAAAGTGAAACTTTTTATCTTCACGGAAAATAATCACTATCATAGTAGAACTTTTCCTATCTTCTACAGAAAAATTTAGAACAGAACTTGAAATTTTTTATGTCTTGGTGAACTTAAAACTGAAGTGGAAGCTTTTTATTTTCTCTGCAGAAATTAGAATTGAATTGTGTTTGTTGGTAAAATTCAGAAGAGAACTTGAACTTTTATATCTTCTATGAAAAATTTGGAATAATATTTTAAATTTTTTCATCTCTTTGAGAAAAATCTGAACTGAAGTGGAAAATTTTTATATTATTTTGTGAAAATAGAATTGATCGATAACTTATTTCATTTTCATTGGGAAAATTCAGAATTGAAGTTGAACTTTTCTTCTTCCGAGAAAATATATTGAACTGAACTTTAAATTTTTTCATCTCTTTGAGAAAGGTCGGAACTGAATTTAAGAAAATTTAGAATTAAAGTGAAACTTTTTATCTTTATAGAAAATAATCACAATCAAAGTATAATTATTCCTATCTTCTATGGAAAAATTTAGAACTGAACTTTAAATTTTTTAATGTCTTGGTAAACTTAAAACTGAAGTGGAAGCTTTTTATTTCCTCTGGAGAAATTAGAATTGAATTGTGTTCTTTGGTAAAATTCAGATTAGAACTTGATCTTTTCTATCTTCTAAGAAAAATTTGGAACAATATTTAAAATTTTTTCATCTCTTTGAGAAAAATCTGAATTGAAGTGGAAAATTTTTATATTATTTTGGGAAAATATACTTGATCAATAACTTATTTCATTTTCATTGAGAAAATTCAGAATCGAAGTTGAACTTTTCTTCTTCCGGGGAAATATTTGGAATAGGAACTTTAAATTTTTTTCATCTCTTTGAAGAAAAGGTCGGAATTGAATTCAAGAAAATTTAGAATTAAAGTGAAATTTTTTATCTTCATGGAAAATAATCACTATCATAGTATAACTTTTGCTATCTTCTACGGAAAAATTTAGAAGTGAACTTTATATTTTTCATGTCTTGGTGAACTTAAAAGTGAAGAGTAAGCTTTTTATTTTTTCTGGTGAAATTAGAATTGAATTGTGTTCTTTGGTAAAATTCAGAAGAGAACTTGAACTTTTCTATCTTCAATGAAAAATTGAGCCTGCTAGTAGTATCATTATCTCTAAAATTATTTTTCTTACATCTCTGACCTTTTTAATAGATATTCTGAACGTTTGACGTTCTAGCATACCCTAAAAATAATGAACACTTAACAAAATAATGCATAAGATATTTTTAATGAAATAAGGACATGTAGAATAATGATATAAAAATATGTTAAATACATTATTATACATTATTAGTACATTTGCGCTTCACTTTCCGTCAATTCATCTTTATATTCAATGATGATATTGTCTGCTAATGTTCTTTTTATTCTGCCTGCGATTTCACTGTCTATTGTCACATTATTTTTACATAGATAGCAGTTTTGGCACATTGACATGATATGATTTATGATGTTGATGCAGCTGTATGCTTGTCTTCTTTTTCCTTTTACTTTCATTCGAATGCTAACACCGGAAGAATTGCGATAAGATCTATCAACGGCTAACATGCTACCAGAACCATTAGCTAGAAGTTGTCCCTCCTCATCAACTATTATTTTTAAGTTTGCATTCTCTTTGACTACTAATTTCTCTGGTAATGTTACTCTCGTATATCCACCACTTGCATGATGGAAATTCTTGGGTACACCAAAGGAATTTAACTCCTAACTGTCATGACAACGTATGCATACATTGCCAATAAGATCTCCACTTGCACTCGTTTCATAGTTCAGGTATTTCTCCTTGCCAGCGTTCAACACGACAATGATTTTTTCATGTGCACATACTTTCGTCTAATAATTCATCTTCACTTTTTACAGATATGAATTGTGTGTTGATCCTTCCACTGCGTAAAAAATACTGATTTAATGCATGCAATAAACTCGCTAGTGTCGATAACCTGTCATAGAGTACCAGTGGAAAAGCCGCGTCGTGTCCATGAACAAGCACAGAGTACGATTGGTAGAGCCGTACGCATATTTCATCTCATTTTAAGATACGTAAAAAGTTAAAAAAATACCATGTTAAAAAATTCAAGAAAGTATTTATGAATTGGGGAGGGGACTCTTTGAGGTTGAAAATGGTTTTATGACTGAAAGTAGTAATGTAAATTTTAAAGAAAGTATATAAAAACGCCATAAAAAAGTATTAAAAAAAATGGCGCGGGGCCTCGGGGGGGGACCTTGAGAGGATGTTTGGGGGATCCGGTGGGGAGGGTATCCTGCTGGGAGTGAAAATTTTTAGTGGTGACGTTATTTTTTTTGCGGCGCATCCCTGCGGCACATCCTGCGGCGCTTTCCTGCAGTGCCTCCCTGTGGCGCATCCCCTGCGGCGCTTTCCTGACCCGCGGTGCATCCCTGCGGCGCATCCTGCGGCGCTTTCCTGTCCCACGGCGCATCCCCGCGGTGCTTCTCTGGTCCGGGGGGCCTTTGGGGGCCGAGGGAGGGCCTTTGGGGCACAGGGAGGGCCTTTGGGTGCCCGGGGGACCTTTGACGACCAGGGGAGGACCTTTGGGGGTCTGAGGAGGGCGTTTGGGGAATAACAGTTCGAAATTTTTACTTTTTAGTTTACTTTTTTTTTGCGGCGCATCCCTGCGGCGCATCATGCGGCGCTTTCCTGAGGTGCCTCCCTGCGGCGCATCCCCCGCGTCGCTTTCCTGACCCATGGCGCATCCCTGTGGCACATCTTGTGGCACTTTCATGGCCCATGGCGCATCCCGGCGGCGCTTCTCTGGCCCGGGGAACCTTTGGGGACCGGGGGAGGGCCTTTGGGGCACAGGGGGGGCCTTTGGGGCACAGGGAGGGCCTTTGGGGGTCCGGGGGGGGGCAGTTGGGGGTCTGGGGGACATTTGGGGACCGGTGGAGGGTCTTTGGGACCCCGTTGGTCCTTTGGGAGCTCGATGGGCCTTTGGGGGGCCCGGGGATGGCCTTTGGAGGTCTGGGTGGGCCTTTGGGGGCGCCGGTGGCCCTTGGGGAGCTTGGGGGACCTTTGAGTACCGGGGGCGTCCTTCGGAGTTGTGGTAGGAGGATTGGAACCCTTTGGGGTTGGGTTAGAGGACCTCACAACACTGTTCAAATGAAACTGGTGTATTATAACGGCCATAGAGTTTCACCATTAAATTCTCTTCTAAAATCTCTTCAAAAATCATCTTTTAAAATGTCTCTAACTCTTTCGCCGAAATAGTTCCATAACCTGTCTAAAACAGTTTCGCCCAAATAATCCCTAAACGTAATTCAGCGTGTTCCTTTTGTTTTTGGTATCTCTGTGCTAATGCATTTCAAATTAATAAGAAACTCTTTCCCGCGCTAAAACAATTCATCGCTAAGATGTTTCTTGGAGAATTGTTTCCATGGCCTTTGGCTATTAATATCCTTTGGAGTTCGACCAACAGAGCTGTTTCCGAGGCAAAGACATTAATGACTTGGATCTATTCCTGGAGCAGTACTTGTCAGACATTATTAAACTTTGCCTGGAAACAATTTGATTAATGACTGACAGCAAAGTGAGAAAAATACTGTTTTTCCATTATCACTGACAAAAACCATGAAACATACATAAATTGCTGTTGACATCCATGAAAGTGAGAAAGTTTCTGTTTTTCCATTCTCACTGACAAAAACCATAAAAACATCAAAATTCCTGTTTTTCCAAGTGAGAAAGTTCCTGTTTTTTCATTCTCAGTGAGAAAACCATAAACCACGTGGTTCTATGCCCATATTTGGTGTACTGACACGATCAATAGGGGCATCTCTACTCATCCCCAAACACATTTGGGGAAATGTTGGGCGTGAGAGGGGATTAGCTGCCCTCCAATCAATTTAGACTATTAAAAAGGGCAGTAGCCCTTTCAATTTTCAATCGAATGAGCCCTTTTTGAAGTTTCTATGACAATACTTTCTATAAAAACCTCATATGACCCCAGTGCATAACTTACAACCCTTGCCCTGAGGGCTCTGAGGGCTGGTCATATTCAAAGACCTAATTTCCAGAATGTTCAACTTTGTTGAACAAAATGGCTATCTCAATGTTTATTGGATGTGTTTGGAGAAATAGCGGGCGTGAGAGGGGAGGTAGTTGCCCTCCAATCACTTTCGACTATTAAAAAAGGCACTAGCCCTTTCAATTTCCAATCGATTGAGCCCTTTTTGAAGTTTCTACGACAACTCTTTCTATAAAAAGCTGATATACCTCCAGAGCATAACTTACAACCCTTGCCCTGAGGGCTCTGGGTGTGGGGGTTGTCATCCTCAAAGACATAATGTCCGGACCTTTCAACTACGTTGAACAAAATAGCTTTCTCAAAATTTTGATTAGATATGTTTGGAGAAATTTTGGCATGGAAGGGGCATTAGTTGCCCTCCAATCATTTTCGACTATTAAAAGGGGCACAAGCCCTTCCAATTTCCAATCGAATGAGCCCTTTTTGAAGTTTCTACGACAACTCGTTCGATACGAAGTGCACTGGTCTAAAAGATAAAAAATACATTGCGCCAACATAGTTCTTGACTTAGGCAGCGCTATTGCGCTGTCTCTGATGATACGGAAGATGACAGATTGATCAAAAATGCAATATTTGTACCCTGCTACTACAGCTATAATCACTACTACTACTACCACTACTACAGCTAAAGCTGCTACGTCTGTAGTGCGTACTACCAAGGCTGAGGATGTCATGGTTGCAGCAGTAGCTGCAACCATGATATCGTCAGTGGCACATAATACACAATTACCAAAATTCCTTCCCCCTACGGAAATTGAAAAAAATAAAACTCAAAAAAACAAAAAATAAATTCTCAAATTTGGAAAGCCTTATTTTCTACGGGGAGGGGGGGTATTTTCTGGGGGAGGGGGTATTTTCTGGGGGAAGGGGTATTTACCGAGGGGAGGGGGTATTTACTGGGGGGAGGGGGGGGTATCTTCCAGGGGGTATTTTTCGTGGGCGGTATTTTCCGCGGGGAGGTATTTTCCGGGGGGGGAGTGTATTTTCCAGGTGTGGGGTATTTTCCGCGGAAGGGCATTTTCTACGGGGGTATTTTCCGTGGGGTATTTTCCGTGGGAGGTATTTTCCAGGGGGTATTTTCCGGGTTTTTTTCCGGGGGTATTTTCCGGGGGGGGGGGTATTTTCCTGGGGGCCGCAGTTAATGCAACCACTAGCAAAACTAATACTACTGTGTTGACTACTATTACAACTAGAGAGGGGAGGTGAACTGAATCACAATACGCCATCTGTATGCAGGTTGTCAAAAAGGCGTATAAGCAATACCTTAGGAACAGTTTGTTGTGTGAAGTTGAAACTAACAAGGCTTGTTGTGGGAATATTTTATCAGCCAAAAGACAATATTTGTATTCTAATGCTACTGCTTTTATTCATAATACTACTACTACTACTGTTACTATTATTACCACTTCTACTACTACTACTAATTCACTAAAGCTAAAGCAACTACTATTAAATCTACTTCTACTACTGCTACTACTATCACTACTGGCAGTCTACTACTACTACTGTTACTAAAGCTAAGGATATTAAGGTGAAAACATTGGGAAATATTGAAACTGTATTAAACTAAATACAAAAAATATATGCCTACATACGTTGTCAATAGAATGCATCAGCAATGCTTCAGGAATGGACTAGGGCATTAAGTTGAAACTTCCAATGTGTGATTAGATGATGTTGAAGAAACCAAAGGTGCTATGTGCATACTGCTACTAATGCTACTACTGCAACTGTAACTATTTCTACTGTGCAAACTAAGGGTATTAGGGTAAAGCTTTCAAGGAATATTGAGGTGAACTTTGAACTAAATCTAAACGAACTATGGGCATGCAGACTTTCAAAAAGGTGACAAAGCAATATCTCAAGAACTGCGTACATTATTAAGTTAGACCTTTAAGAGTAAGTTGTGGCGGATTTTGAACTAATGCTACTACTGCAACTGTAACTATTTCTACTGTGCAAACTAAGGGTATTAAGGTAAAGCTTTCAAGGAATATTTAGGTGAACTTTGAACTAAATCTAAACGAACTATGGGCATGCAGACTTTCAAAAAGGTGACAAAGCAATATCTCAAGAACTGCGTACATTATTAAGTTAGACCTTTAAGAGTAAGTTGTGGCGGATTTTGAACTAATGCTACTACTGCAACTGTAACTATTTCTACTGTGCAAACTAAGGGTATTAGGGTAAAGCTTTCAAGGAATATTGAGGTGAACTTTGAACTAAATCTAAACGAACTATGGGCATGCAGACTTTCAAAAAGGTGACAAAGCAATATCTCAAGAACTGCGTACATTATTAAGTTAGACCTTTAAGAGTAAGTTGGAGCGGATTTTGAACTAATGCTACTACTGCAACTGTAACTATTTCTACTGTGCAAACTAAGGGTATTAGGGTAAAGCTTTCAAGGAATATTTAGGTGAACTTTGAACTAAATCTAAACGAACTATGGGCATGCAGACTTTCAAAAAGGTGACAAAGCAATATCTCAAGAACTGCGTACATTATTAAGTTAGACCTTTAAGAGTAAGTTGTGGCGGATTTTGAACTAATGCTACTACTGCAACTGTAACTATTTCTACTGTGCAAACTAAGGGTATTAGGGTAAAGCTTTCAAGGAATATTGAGGTGAACTTTGAACTAAATCTAAACGAACTATGGGCATGCAGACTTTCAAAAAGGTGACAAAGCAATATCTCAAGAACTGCGTACATTATTAAGTTAGACCTTTAAGAGTAAGTTGTGGCGGATTTTGAACTACCCAGATGGCACTTACTACCACTACAATGACTGTAACTAATGACAATGAGGGTATTAAGTTAAAACTTTTAGGAAACGTTTAGGGGGAGTTTCAATTAAACGAGGAGACTTTATGCATGCAGGTTTTCAAAAGGGCATATAAGCAATATAATAGGCAGCGCCACTCCATAATTGCTAGCAATATCATTGAAACTTTTAAAGGAGCTAGTTCAATCGGAAATTAAAACTCCTAGTTCCCTTCTTAAGAGGCGAAAGGGATTGGAGGGCAATCAGTCCCCCTCCCAGTTCCATTCATTTTCTAAAGAAACTCAATCAAAATCCTGAGACAGTTACTTTTTTCAGCATAGTAGAACAGTCCAGCATTTATGTCTCTAGGGATATTGGATATGTCAACCCCCTTCAATTATGTAATTGGTCCATTGTACTTTAAAACAAAATATTGCTTTAAAAAGAAACAAATGAATATGAATTGTCAGTTTAATATAAATATACTGATATTACTCCTTAAAGTCATTAAAGTAATTTTTCCTTTAAGTAATTTTGGATTTATTAAAGTAAGAAAAGTGAAAACATTTAAAATGTGTTTTGTTTTCATTAAAGTGTAAATTATGTTCCGGTCTTGAGAAGGCATTGGGGTTGTCAAGCCTACTCATGTTAATTTTGCTCGTTTTGAGTTTGAATCGGTGACTTATTGTAGTTTTTGTTCGTCTTGGGGTTCATTTATTTATTGATGGTAATTTGTGGTAGTTTTACGCTTGGAAGATCATTCGACTTTATTTCTGGTCATTTTTGGTTTAATGGAACTTTTTACTTTTCTTTGGAAAACTTGTTTTGTGGAAAAAGTTTTTTAAATTAATAATGTAAAAGAAAGGATGTTTTTTTCTTTTTCTTAAAAGAAGAGCATCACATGTCCTATTGATGGGTATTTTGAGGACGCTCATATTATTCATATCTTTATGCTTTCTGGAAAGCTTTTTTACTTTTAAAAAAACTTTATTCTTTTACTTTGTTTTTATTTTACTGATTTTCTTAGCAAAAGCCAGAGGCACCAGGTGGAAAGTGACTGTACTTGTTTCCCTTGATTTTGAAAAATGTCTTTTTTTGGTAGTTTTGTTATTTTAAAATAAGAGCTTGAAAACACCTTCTTCCAGAGAACGAACAAAATTCTTGCAGTCCCCACATCTTATGATTCCAAGGCAAATACTTTTTTCCAAAATCCCCCCCCCCTGGAAACTATAAATTATGATGATGAGCAAAAGCGAAAAGTAGAATTGATGTAAAAATTTCCGTAATTTTGCTATTCAAATATACTCTATTAGTGGTAACAGAAAAAGAAAGAGAAATGCTTGACTGGTAGTAACAAAAACAATAAATCCACAAAGAAAAAGAGAGAACAAAATATAAACCCAAACGAACTATTGTTTGGAGGTCAGTAAGAACAGGGATTTCAAAGACAAAATCTAATAGAGAAATTATAGAAATTGGTAGCAAAAAAAGAATTACAAGAGAAAAAACATATCCCTAAAACATTGATAAAACTGTAATTTTTTGAAAGTTAACAACAGTAATGTGAGTTAAATATAAAGGAAATGCATGAAAATAGGAAAAGTTCTATGGCTAGAATAAAAACATAATCAAAGGCTTAGAAATAAAAATAATTCAACCAAAACTACATGGCAGAGAGTAGAAAAAAAAATCACAAAGACAGGAGGACCAAAATGAAAGTTTGGCAAACCGCAATCGACACCAGTGGCGTAATTTCGTCAAAATCATGGGGGGGGGGGGCAAAGTTGGAGCCAATTTTCCAAAATTCACTGAAAATGACAGTGAAAACTAAAAAAAGATCCATACATTACCATAAAGGTAAAGATATACCAAAGAAAACTGACCTATTTCTCTGGATACTTGAATTATGCGGCCATATCTTAGATTTGACGAGATTATTTGCAAAAACTAAATTTCAGCTTCGGTGGGGGGCAGGCTTGTATCTGCAGGTGGCAGTTGCCCCCCTGCCCTATAGAAGACTACCCCCCTGATCAGCACCATAAGAAAATGGAACTGATTCAAGTGGACAAATTCGAGTTACACTTTATAGCATTAATCATAAAAGTAAACGTTTTTAATCATAAAAGTTTTTGTAATGGCTAGCCAGTTCGGCTTTAAATCTTTTATCTTATATCTAATAAAAATTTCGCATATCTCTTTTGTTGGGTTCAATGGTACAATGGTTTCAGGCTTGGTTTAAAGGGTAAAGGTCAATCCAGATTTTGTTTTCATAAGAAACCATCGTTTTCATCATGGAAAATGTCATTTGCTTTTTGAGAGAGTATAGAAAGAGTTTAGAAACTGTGGTAGACGCCAGCATAGGAAAACCTTCAGGACCGTGTCTCCCCCCCATCATATCCCAAAATTTTTGCATTTTTTCTCTGTAATTTCTCATTGAAATTTCTGCCCATTTTTTGTTTTTATAGAAGTTTGTCCTTTCTCCTGAAATCTTGCCCCAAAATAGATTCTTGCTTATGTGCCTAGCGTGGCTATATCTTTTAGGAAGGATCATGTCAGAAGATGAACCCCTGAAAAACAGATTTTACGGCAAGCATCGGAGAAGGATGGAAGCACGAAAGTCTCCTTAATTCTGCTAGTGAATTTTTTTTTAAACAAAACAGTCATGGCACAATCTTTTCAGTTAGTTTTAGCAATTTCTTTAAAAGCCGAAGTGGAACCCATAATTAATGCATCCCTCTCTTCTTCTTTTTTTTTTTTGGGGGGGGGGCTCCCTATCTGCAGAAAATATCGTCTGGCTCATTATTCTTGATAGTTAAATTATAACCTAATGAATCTTACACAGCGACGTCAACTGGAGGGGGTTGGGGGTGCTATAACTGTCCTCCGCTACCATAGATTTTTGCCCTCCCCACTAAATTTCTAAAACACGTTTTTATTGAATATACCTTGCTTGGTATTTTCATTGAGAAGAAGGAAAAAAAATTGTCCTCCCCCCTAGACTTTTACAAATTAATGCCTCCTACATTTTCGTTAATTGACACCACTGATTTTATACATTTGACAACACCATTAAAAGTCAATTCTTTTGATGTAATATTGTTACAAAAATGTCTTTTCTTAGAGTTTCAGTTTCTATTAGGACGAGTGGATCTTTACTTACAGTTAATTACCATGAACTTTTCATTTTATTAATTTCTGTTCCTAAAACATAACTGAACAAATCCATAGGTTTCCAGGGCATCAGACGGGAATAGAAAATAGGAAGGCTTTCGATTTTCAGTCTCAAAACAATATTTGATTCATGAATATTTCTGTTCTACAAAAACTAATTCTCTAGAAGCTAGGAATTCCTCGAGGGAACTGGATGGATTTCTTACACTAAAAGTACTAGCATCGTAGAAAATCCAACTGCCTTTCAAAGCAATGCCACTAATCGCCTATCTTCGGGAAGTTCAGTTAGCAACCACCAGTATTTAGTAATTATTTTGCAGGGTTAGTGAATTTTCAGTAATTGCTTTATTACTTATTATCTTTAACATTCTTTATAATTATTATTGTAATAATTACTTAGTAAACATTTCTCAGAGTTAAAATTTCTTAGCAACTATTATACATAGCATTTAGTGTTTTAGTAATTATTTTAATAATCATTATTTAGTATTTATTTGCAGAATGAATGAGTTCTTAGCAATTAATTTCACTAATTATTATATTTAGTGATTATTATATTTAGTTTTTACATGATTATTTAGATAATTACTACTAACTTTACTACCGCTAACGACTCTATGCAGCACCGAGCCGCTTGAGGATAAAACAGCTATGCACCCACCTCCTCTATCCCAACCTTTTTAAAGCCTTCCTCTTTATACCCTCCCAGGAAGTTTCCATTTCCCTTAAATATTTCCTTACAACATCTTCCCATCCATTCGGGGAGGACCCGCTCCTGCTTTTCGTTTGGCCCTAGACGGGCTGGCAGACAAGAACAGTCTTTGGCAATCTGCCATCCTTCATCCGCAGCACGTGCCCTAGCCATCTCAATGTTTCTCTCATTGTAGCCCTAGAAAGTGAGATTGACTCATAGTAATTATTTAACAAATTAATGAATTTTTAGTGATTATTTTATTTAGTATTTAATTTTGTAAGTCGTTATTTTGCAGAATCAATGGAAAGATTTAGGCATTTGGTTTATAAGATATCATAAATTAATCAAGTGGAGAAATAACTAATTGGGAGATAAGTGGAGATAAATTAATGAAGAGAAAAAATTGAATTGTACTCAACCAATGCGGACGTTTGGTATGCCAAAGGTATTATTGATAAGCTAAAAGGGACACATGCCGAATACAGTGCTTCAGGTTGTAGTAGCGGGCACGGGCATGGAGCCTTAATTTGGTAGGGGTGGCATTACTAGGAGAGGAGGGTAGGACATCATCCCTCACTTAAAATTTTGTTTGAGATAAGTGAATTAAGGCCGGGTTTACCATCGACGTGACGTTTTATTAGGACCGTAAGGGAAGGTTACGCACTTGTTGCCTGTTGCGTTTGGTGTTATGTAATATTCTCCATTGTTCTTTGATGCCATCTCTCTGGGATAAGTTTGCCACATGAGATAAAGAGATAATCTGAGTGGCTGAACACCAATGTGAAAGGCTCCTCTGGAAAAAGGCTCCAAAAGTGAAAAAAGGCTCCAACATGAAAGCCTCCAAAAAGAAAACAGACTAATTCTTTCTCAGAGTACAATGCCTGAGAACGTACCAATTGTTTAAATTATTATGTTTGAGGATGAGAAGATTATTCCTAGTGCTGTTACAGGTACTACTGGCAAAGGCACTGAAAAGCGAAGAAAAGGGGCAAGGAATAAGCAAAAGCCTACTCAGTCGGCTGGAAAAAAAGAAGACAAGTTTTACAGGCTCCAAAACTTTCCCAATCAAGGTGATAAGCAGATGCGGCTAAGAATTGCAAGAAGATAAACAGTGCATCATTAATGCAGTGGACGACAAACTCTTGAGTGAGTCTGACTTTTGTTCAAAATTTTTCTTTTTGAGACTTGAAGACAACTCAATCAGGGTAAGAGAATGACGTCTAAAAAAAGGCACATGGGTAAAGGGAATAAATGGTGTTGGGATACCTCACCCTAGCAGTAAGAAATGAATTCCCTAATTAATATTACCGCGTAATAGACCACGTTGTGGTGTGTCTTCTTAAATTTCTTTACAGTAGGATGCCAAAACCATCCGACACAAAGGTAGATACGACCATGACCCTTATAATAGACGAAGAGCCGATATCTTCATCAAAATTGTAAGCTTATTCCATACCACCAAATAAGTCAAGATATTGGATTGCTGGCAGATGAATTGGCTTCATTGCCAGGGTACTTCATATCTTGTGCAGCTGCTAGCAAGGAGGAAAACACTTATAGCTTTGGTAAGGGAGTCTTAGATTTTTGCAAAATTATTTCAGTTGGACATCTGTATTAGCCTACATACATTTTGTCTATGTCTCTGTCTCCGGGGAGCAGTGGCAAAAAATACTAACCTTTGCACACTTATAACAGGCCACCAAACTGTCACCATCCAAGCTTCTTATCTTCAGACTGCACTCCTTTGGTTTCTGTCTAACAGAACATAAGCGTCTCAGTCTATGTTCATAACACTGAGTGTCTTTGAACAATTTTATTGTGTTGATATGCTTCATTATTTTGTTTCAGAAAACAATCGATTTTTCAGTTCGTATTTCCCAAATTTACATCTAGAATCTCAAATCCCTATATATATATATATATATATATATATATATATATATATATATATATATATATATATATATATATATATATATATATATATATATATATATATATATATATATATATATATATATATATATATATATATATATATATATATAGTAATATATTTCTATTACTTGAAAGACAAAATAATCTCATGACGAATGTTTGCGCAAAACTAGTCAAAGTAAGAAGCTTAGTAAATTCAAAACCAATTTGTGAAGAAACAAAGAAGAATTTATTCAAAGTCAGAATTTAGTTATCTTTAAAGAGTTTAAACTCTCTCTGAATAATCCAGGAAACTCCCACTAGGCTCGACTTCGCTCCCATCCAAAATAGCATCCCAGTGGACACAAAATCCACTGGAGCTTGGAAAATACGAACTTCATTCCCAGGTCCCACGAGGATACTACATCGATGCAGAGAGACTGTCTCCTGAGAGTAAGTTGGCATGGAACAGGGGTGCTTTTCAAATATCCCTAGGGACCCGTATCCCGTCTATGTTGACGGAGAGAAAGGCCTTGGTTAGCGGCTTCATTGCTAATGACTTTCTACTCGTTTTAAGAAAGAAATGATGAAAAAATTTTCAGAAAGGAACATGTAAGAATGAAAACGGGATATTTGTTGCCAAAGTATGCAGTATTTAGGAATGTACAGGAGAAGAATACCAGGACGAAAATTGTATATCGTCTCCTCCGGGTAGTGCGTTATCTACATGAAAAGCATGCATCCGTGGAAATAGTCAACCGGGACAAATAATCAAAATGGTAAATTTTGATTGTAAATGGTATCAAATAATCAAAATGGTAAATGTAAATTGAATTATTTTTCAGATCAAATTTTCACGCAGATCAGATTGCTGAATTCCGCCGGTTACAAGTTTAAGTCTAGTCATTTACTGCAAGGCCTATATCGATTGACCGGCTTGAAAAAAAAACTTATAGCGTATGTTCTTTTTTGGCGATCGGAGAACATTTGTTTTGCCCTTCCCCCCACCCAAAAAAAAATTGGAAGGCAAAAATTTGGGCCAAGCCAGAACTAAAACCAAAGCAAAACGAAAGCAAAACTACAACTTTAGAAATACTCATCTACGGAAAGAGAAGATTTTTGAAACGATTTTTTTGGGGGGGGGGTACAAAAACTTTTGTTACGTTTTTACGGGTCGCACAAATATTCCGGGGAGCTGGGGAGTTCATACCCCCTAACCTTCCCTGGATACGACCTTGGCCTTATGAATTATCGCAAGGGCTTATGGAAAATAGCCTTAATTTTAGACTTTACTTTTCACTTTAATCGAGTTCTTTGTCCATCTGAGCGCGTAGAATAGTCTAATTTTGTTTTTGTTTCTTTCTCCGCAAATATCGATTTTACAGAAAAAAAACACATTTTCAATAATTTTGTTTTTTACCAACGTTAATGAAAAGCCTTAAATCCGGCTCGAGCTCTTGACACAAAAATTGGGAGTTTGATATGCCACTATTTGAGCTAGCCGGGCATGTTAGCTAGTTTTACATTTTTAGTGTGTTAATAAATGTGAAAAACGAACTTCCCATAAAAAGGTGTTTTTCTAGAGTTACAGACACTTACTAGTTATATAAAGTTAGAACATAGAATATATATTCCAAATATTAATGCTTCCCGAATATTTTTATTTGTAACTAAAAGCTTTGTCACTCTAACCTCAAGAAAAAAAATTGTCAAATTCATTAGAGGCTTAGGCCTAATATGACCTCGAGAAGAAGAGAATCAAAACGAGTTATTTACTCTTCTGTGTTGGTTGAATTTTGCATTTATCCCTTTATTGCCAGGAATTGACGATATATAACAATCCTAGAAGGAGGGCAGTGCTTTCACTATTCCCAAGTTTTTTGGGGGTTTTCTCAGAAAAAATGAATTCTCTGAAATCTCCTCGCAAATTACTGAGCTTAACGAGGAAACAATTACCGAGCTAACATTTTAGCAATAATTAACAATTTGTATTTAAATCCAATTTAATATCAGGAAAATTCAGGGAGCCCCAAAAAGCCTGGGAATAATAAAAGCACCGAAAAAGATGCCCAGTAGGGTAAATACTTTATTTATTGGTTATATGATAAAAAAAGATATATAAAAAAACAGCCATTAGCACAATACTTTTCTGGGATAAAGCTTTAATTGACAGGAAGGGGGGAGTTGAAGAAAGCACAAAAATGGGTGTTTGGCATGAAAAATGCAGAAAACAATAGTGAGGAATCTTAAAAAAAAGAACTACACACTGTTGACTATGCTTACTTTGAGAATAATAAACAAAAAAAGATCAATTGTTCTAATTATAATCACTTCCATCATTAAAACTTAAAAATGAAGATTAATAATTAGTATAAAAATGGTGTAACTAAAATTACAATAGCCTAATGTAGCTTAAATGATACCCTTATTTAAAATAGATTGGCTATGTATTTCCAAATGCGCAAAACAATGACAGATAACGAGAGACAGAATTCGAGAATATTTTCATTTTAAGAAATTCCACTGCCATGTAGCGTATTATAGAAAAACAAAAAGGTATTACTAGATTCTAGATTCTAGAATCTAGTACTAGATTCTAGATTTTAGCACTGTCATAGTATAATTTTAAATATTAAATTGCTTTAGTATAGCAAATATCTTAAGCGCGTAATTACAAACAAAATTACAATTGAGGATAAAACTGACAGCTTTTCTTTTTCCACATTTACTTATCTTATTAGCCATCGGTAAATAAAATGACAAATAAGGTCGTTAAATCAGTTTAATTTACAACTGGCAAATAAGGTTGGTAGATTGGTTTTAATTTAAAATGGGAAAATAAGGTCGGTAAATCGGTTTTGGTGTGAAATCGGTAAAATAAAACCATGCAAGTACCAACTGGCTATATTTATTGCATTCGGAAACTGCTTCCAGCAAAGAAATAGTTAGATTTTGGTCTAAGGAATTTGGGGTTAAATGGAGAGCACCCCCCTACATACACAGAATAGTTTCTGTTCGTTTATAATTTTAATATCGCTTCTTACTTTCATTTACCATCCAGCTAGATTACCTCTTTGTATAAATCCTGCATTTTGCCGATTGCCAAATATGGATGGCAATCGATTGCCAAATATGGATGGAATATGGAATACCTAGGCAAATGGTTGACATGTGGCACACCTGACCTTAAGTTCTTAGCAGCCTGGTGCCATAAATTTTGCCGTAATAAAAGGATGATTGTTTTTGTATTTATTGGCCACAAGACACTCACTAAGGGTACGGCCTCCTTACTAAGGTCACTTATTTCAAGTCACCCTTTCTTATTCCAGGTTTCTACTGTTGATGTTCTGGTTAAATATGACAAATGACTTTTTTAATTATTAAAACACAATCTGAAGTATGAAGTTCTTTTTCTTGGCTGCCCTGTATGCAGGGGGTGTCAAATTTTAATTAAAAATAAAATGCCACAAATTCAAATTTAGAAGTTGTTTGAACAACCGCCAGCTTCAGAGTGTAATCAAAGGCCTGGCTGCTTAAATAAAAGATCACGTGCCTTCAAGTTATTGACTGCCATATATGAAGTCTCTTTATTTGAAGTTGCCAGTTCGGTTACAAATTGATCTAATTTTCACATGAATTGATTTAAAACACTCCATGATAGTTATGTATTTGTTGTAATTTAGTAAGGGTTTCCAGCCCCTTTGATTCACTACACTGCTTCCCACTTAGTATTAATTACTTACTCTTAACAGCCCTTGGTTTATTCTGCTTCCGTCGTGGCATATCCCTTGCTTCATTCACAATATCAGCCGTTGTACTAAACACTGTCATGGATATGACATAATCCTTGGAAATGAATTGGAATCGCCGGAGACAGGAAACAAGCCCTTATATTTTTCTTATAATGAGTTTGAGGGTGAGCGTCACTCTTGGGCAAAGTGTAAAACCGTAACTTTATAACAGGAGTTAAGGTAATGAGCATCCTGAAGGTAAGTTGATCTGCTACAGGCAAATGAAGGCTCTTTTTTTATTCATAACTTGAGGATTTCTTTTTTGTTGCAGATGATACAATTGAAATAAGGAGCATTTTACAAAATTTATGTTTAATGCAAGCTTTGGCTCGTATTTGCAGTAATATTTTGGTTATACAAAGTTGTTATGGATAAAAAAAAGTCGCGTAACCATAGCCAGGGCCGTCACGTATTGAGGGGGGAGGGAGAGCCCCCCAACCTCAATCTTTTTGGTCACTTGGTAAAAAAAACATCGATTAAATAATAACCACGAAAATACCGACCATGTCATCTACCGAAATCTCAAACTTGGTCGGTAAACGCAACAGTTTTACCGAATCCTGTTGTGATTTTACAGATAGTGCCACGATCTTCCATTTGGTTAAATAAAAAGCATAAAAATAGGAACGTGAAACTTACCATAATCTTAATCTAGGTTGGTAAACGCACCGGTTTTACCAACTCGTGCAGTGATTTTACGTATCATATTCTACGTAAACGGATTTTTATGTAAAGGGATTTTTTACCGGATTTTACGTAAACGGACATTACGCTAATTATTGACAGAAAAATATCAGCAAAAATGACCAGCCATGATAAAATTCATTTCTCCCCCCCCCCCCCAAACATTTCGGCTAGTAACGACCCTGACAATAGCTTTATAACGGAGCAACAGAAATCCTGAAGGTAAATCAGTCTGATGCAATTAACTAAAGAACGTTCTTCGCTTATTGATTAAATAAATAAAAAAAAACAAGTTTTCTTAAACTGAAAGTAAGGAGCGACATTAACACTCAAAACGAACAGAAATTATCCCGTAAAGGAAAGGGACTGTACCCTCCTCAACGATTCGCTCTTTACGCTAAAGTTCGACTCTTTTTGTCGAAACTCTATTTTTTAAAACAACACAAAAGGTAAATCGGTCTGATGCTATTAACTAAAGAACGTTCTTCGCTTATTGATTAAATAAATAAAAAACAAGTTTTTTTTTAAACTGAAAGTAAGGAGCGACATTAGCACTTAAAACGAACAGAAATTAATCCGTAAAGGAAAGGGACTGTCCCCTCCTTAACGACTCGCTCTTTACGCTAAAGTTCGACTCTTTTTGTCAAAACTCTATTTTTAAAACAACAAAAACTTTAACGTTAAGAGCGAGGCGTTGAGGAGGGAACAGCCCCTTTCCTATACGGAATACTTTCTATTCGTTTTAAGTTTTAATGCCGCTCCTTACTTTCAGTTAAAAAAAAACTCGTTTTTTCATTTAATTCCTTAACGTTTTTCAACTAATGGAGGTTCGAATTTGATCCACTGTACATGAAAAATTAAAACAAAATTTGCATATCAATTTCTGCAGATTTATTCCATATGAAGAGTCGCCCCACTCCTCAATGCCTTGCTCTTTACAATAAAGCTGATAGCAGATTTAAAAAAACATCCTATTCTAATAAACGGCCCCAGTGTTTCAGTAGACTCTCTTAAAGTATTGGGACAGAAAGGTAAACTTTAGCGTAAAGAGGAAGGTATTGAGGAGGGGGCAACCCTTCATATATGGAATAATGTCTGCTCATTTTTCAAATAATGCCAGTAAATCAGGCTCACCCTCTATGAAATATAAACGTCCCCCTCACGAAAAAACTCCTCTGTGGAAATTTCGTCCAACGTAAAGTGCACCCCCCCCACACGTTATATTCCCTCCAGACAGCAGTAGTATAGCCATTTAAGGTTCAAGTGGTCAGTAACCCCGAATACAAGCTGTCAAGGATTCAAGCGATCCCGGTTTCAAGCGGTCCCCGGTTTCAAGAGCATCTCTGTTCCCGTGACCAGGTGTTACGTCATAAGACACACCCCTGTTTCCTTGAGAAGGTGTTGCGACAATATTTTTATTTTGAGGAGACACACCCCCCTGGATTCTATTGACGCTATGGAATACAACCGGCCCGTGCTTTAAATGGTCAAGTGTAATATGGATGACGCAATCATGCGTCTCATGCTATATCATAGAGAATTTTAACCTACCTAATTGGAGTTAAGGGTAATGCTATCGTACGTGGATTTATCGGAAATAACTTGGAAATAAATGACGATGCACACGTGGGTGTTGTGTAATGACAGCACACATGTGGCGTAATGACGGTGGAAACGTGGATGTTGTGTAATGACGGTGCACACGGGGGTCTTATGTAATGACGGCCGACACGTGGGTGCTGCGCCTGACGATAGCGTGCATCTGACGCAATGGCAGTGCACACATAACTGCCACATAATACATTTTTGAGATTCTATTTTTCGTCGAAATGTTCAAGGCGTTTCTTTTTTTTTCTTTCAAAGAGTTTCTTTTTTTTTATTTCAAGTCTTTTTTTTTTCTTTCAAGAATTTTTTTTAGTTCTTTGTACTAGTCAGGACCCGAAAGATCAATTTCCATCCAATAGAACAACACCCCAGACGCCAGGTCCTACAGGCTATTTTCAATATTTAGTTCTGACTAACATATTCTAAAAATAGCCTATTGCGCGCAAGAAGAGTTTCCCATTTTTCATGCATGCTAGACGATTATGTTTTTCCTACACCTGCGATAATTGACGTGCAGAGGGAAAAATCTATTTGTAAAAATTTCACCTGTTCATTAAGTAATGCTTTTTTTGGGAGTGATACCAAATAATACTGCGGCTTGCTCTTAATGTATTTTTAGTAATAAAGGGGAAAGGGGACTACAAGATGCTTAAATTGTGTAAACGATTAGGTAATGAAGATTCGTCCTAAAAAATAAATCTAAAAAAATACAGACCTTCGTAAATAAAATTGATGTTAATTAAAACAAATTTACAACATCATTAAATAATCAATCCTAAGTTACTCTCAGACATTTCTTGTTAAAATTAATTATTCAATCCGACGATTGAAGTTTTTGCAAGCTAACCCTATCGTGATGACTCCTAAAATACATTCTCACCATCACAACTTTACACACCTACCATTCCGTCATCCGCATCGTACCCCCACTCATCACCCCTAGGACATTTTCAACTCTGTGAATCTAAACTAAAATTGTATTTTATTATTTGAACAGCTGGAACTCGGAATGTCATTACTAGAACAAGTTACTCCATGCAGTTCACGCCACAGAGCCACCCTATTACTGCTCTGAGGCACCCTTTGCCACCCCCTTCATCATTCCTAAGACACTTTTCAGACATTTCTTGTTACAATGTATGCTTCAACCCATTGATTCAAGTTTTCGCAAGCAAACCCTATCATAGTGCTCCACAAAACACCCCTACACCATCACAGCTTTACACACCTGCCCCTCCGTCATCCAAATGGCATCGTCCACTCATTACCCACAGGACATTTTCAACCTTTTCTCTCCGAAAATAAGCTTGTGAATTTAAATTGAACACTTATTTGAACAGCGAGAACCTAGCATTTCATTGCTAGAGCGTGACGCTCCAAGCAATTCACGCCACAGTGCCACACTATTACTGCTCTTCAGCACCCTCCGACTTCACATCATCATTCCTAAACCACTTTTCAGACATTTGTTGTTAAAAAGTATGCTCCAACCTATTGATTGAAGTTTTCGCAAGCAAACCCTATCATGATGCTCCACAAAACACCCCTACACCATCACACCTTGCGATACCACAATTCCTGTTCAGCCAATTCCACTCCAAGTTCCGCCAATTTCAAGATCTTGCTTGCGGCTGCCTCAGTGGTAATCTATGGTTGATCATCGAAATTAGTTAGTTTATCATAAGTTTTCGATCAGTATCATTTGTATATTGGAAGCGTAAATATCTAGATCATATTTTAAAAAGAGAGATTGAAATATTCCAAGAAATTTTGTGCACATGACAAAGTTATCGTCATATTGAATGCTGACAACCAGAAATATTTGCACTATGAAACAAGTGCTAAAGACAATCTTATTGGAAATGTATGCGTGCGTTTTCACGACACTAAGGAGTTAAATTCCTTTGGAATACCGAAAATATTCAACATTACTGAAGGTGGATATAGTAGAATGAAATTTCCAGAGATGATACTGCTCAAAGAGAGTGCTTGTCTAAAACTTTTAGTTGACGACAAAGGTCAACTTCTTTCTATCTTTGCTGGTAATACATTTCCCTTTGATAGTCCATATCTCCATCTTTCTGGTATTAACATTCAAAAGAAGACAAGAAGAAGACAGGCGTACTCCAGCATCAATATCATAAGCCATATATTATTCAAGTGTCAAAACTGAAACCGATGTAAAAATAATGTCGTGATAGACAATGAAACTGCAAGTAAAATAAAAAGAGCACTAGCAAACATTATCAGCATAGAGATTAAAGATGATTTGATGAAAAACAAACCCCTGCAAACTTTAGTAGCACCATCATGGAAAAGATGAAGGGGAAGTATTTCAAGAAAGCGTGTGCACATAATAAAGTTATCGTAGCATTTAATGCTGAGAAAGAGAAATATTTGAATTATGAGATATGTGTTAATGACGATCTTATTGGAAATGTATATTTACAGTTTCATGACACCAAGGAGTTAAATTACTTTGGAATACCCAAGAATTTTTACCATCAAACTGCTGGATATGCGAAAGTAACATTCTTGCTATCGTTGCTCCTAACACATTACCTGTTGTTACATCCTATTACCATCTTTCTGACATTACCATTCAAAAGAAGACAAGAAGAAGAATACAGGCATACCGCTGTAATAGTATCATAAGTCATATCATATCCATGTGTCAAAACTGCACCCTATGCAAACATAATGTCATGATAGACTATGAAACCGCAAGTAAAATAAAAACGGCTTTGAAAGACAATATCACCAAGGAATAGAAAGATGAATCTATAAAAAACAAATTATCAGCAAACGTTACTGTTACCATAATGGGTTTACCAACAGATGCAGTCGATGAAGTCGGTATTATCGACAATGAAATGTATGACGAGGTTGTTAAAAGTTGTGTATACCCCCAAAATGGGGGTATAGTAGTCACAACTCTATTTTTTAAAACCATAATTTTTTATGATAAATCATAACAGACAAGAACAAAAAAAAAAAAAATTAAGAATATAGTCAGTATACAGCAATACAAAATCAATGGAATTTTAGGCTACAACTCTATTGTAATGGAATCAATTTTCAAGACCCCGAAATTCCAAACAATACAAAACCACCCAAAATAGGAACCCAAAAATTCAAGTAACACTCGCTTGTCAAATTTAAAAAATAGCGACACATTGTATCGTAATCGCAACCCTGTGAAGAAATTGTTCCCACCAAAAATGTACCAGCAATAAATATTCAGCATGACCAATTGTGCATGACAGGCAACCAACCATGTAATTTAAATCTTGAGTTGAATTTCCAAACGATCAAGTGAAGGAAGAAATTATTATACAAAAAACGGTCACGCGAGATACAATGTATCCCGCTGTAATTACAATTTAAAAACTTTAAAAAATAGTTTCTAGAGATGCAAAAGTAAAACTATTTAGTCCGCTGTAATTACAAGGTAAGAACTTTAAAAAATAGTTTCTCGAGATACAAAAGTAAAACTATGTAGTCCGCTGTAATTACAAGGTAAAGCTTTAAAAAACAGTTTCTTAAGATACAATGTAGAACTGTGTAGAGTCATAAATCGTATCAAAAGTTAGTTAAAATCGACTAGCTGATTGGTACATCACTGTCCAATAGTAATAGAGGACATAGAATCAGAACCAATAGAACCAGTGTTCTGTGCTTTTCAGCAACGCCTGAACGTAACCTTAGGCGAAATCGCAGAATATAGCACTTTCGAACTTAGCAAGTTAGAGTCAGTCTTATTTCATCATCATTCCTAAACCACTTTTCAGACATTTGTTGTGAAAAAGTATGCTCCAACCTATTGATTGAAGTTTTCGCAAGCAAACCCTATCATGATGCTCCACAAAACACCCCTACACCATCACACCTTGCGATACCACAATTCCTGTTCAGCCAATTCCACTCCAAGTTCCGCCAATTTCAAGATCTTGCTTGCGGCTGCCTCAGTGGTAATCTATGGTTGATCATCGAAATTAGTTAGTTTATCATAAGTTTTCGATCAGTATCATTTGTATATTGGAAGCGTAAATATCTAGATCATATTTTAAAAAGAGAGATTGAAATATTCCAAGAAATTTTGTGCACATGACAAAGTTATCGTCATATTGAATGCTGACAACGAGAAATATTTGAATTATGAAACAAGTGCTAAAGACAATCTTATTGGAAATGTATGCGTGCGTTTTCACGACACTAAGGAGTTAAATTCCTTTGGAATACCGAAAATATTCAACATTACTGAAGGTGGATATAGTAGAATGAAATTTGCAGAGATGATACTGCTCAAAGAGAGTGCTTGTCTAAAACTTTTAGTTGACGACAAAGGTCAACTTCTTTCTATCTTTGCTGGTAATACATTTCCCTTTGATATTTCATATCTCCATCTTTCTGGTATTAACATTCAAAAGAAGACAAGAAGAAGACAGGCGTACTCCAGCATCAATATCATAATCCATAAATTATTCAAGTGTCAAAACTGACACCGATGTAAAAATAATGTCGTAATAGACAATGAAACTGCAAGTAAAATAAAAAGAGCACTAGCAAACATTATCAGCATAGAGATTGAAGATGATTTGATGAAAAACAAACCCCGTGCAAACTTTAGTAGCACCATCATGGAAAAGATGAAGGGGAAGTATTTTAAGAAAGCGTGTGCACATAATAAATTTATCGTAGCATTTAATGCTGAGAAAGAGAAATATTTGAATTATGAGATATTTGTTAATGACGATCTTATTGGAAATGTATATGTACAGTTTCAAGACACCAAGGAGTTAAATTACTTTGGAGCACCCAAGAACTTTTACCATCAAACTGCTGGATATGCGAAAGTAACATTCTTGCTATCGTTGCTGCTAACACATTACCTGTTGATACATCCTATTACCATCTTTCTGACATTACCATTCAAAAGAAGACAAGAAGAAGAATACAGGCATACCGCTGAAATGGTATCATAAGTCATATCATATCCATGTGTCAAAACTGCACCCTATGCAAACATAATGTCGCGATAGACTATGAAACCGCAGGTAAAATAAAAACGGCTTTGAAAGCCAATATCACCAAGGAATACAAAGATGAATTGATAAAAAACAAAGCATCAGCAAATTTTACTGCTGCCATCATGGGTTTGCCAACAGATGCAGTCCATGAAGCCGGTATTATCGACAATGAAATGTATGACGAGGTTGTTAAAATTTGTGTATGCCCCCAAAATGGTGGTATAGTAGTCACAACTCTATTTTTTAAAACCATAATTTTTATGATAAATCATAACAGAAAAGAACAAAAAAAACACAAAATTAAGAATATAGTCAGTATACAGCAATACAAAATCAATGGAATTTTAGGCTACAACTCTATTGTAATGGAATCAATTTTCAAGACCCCGAAATTTTCCAAACAAAATAAAATCGCCCAAAATATGAGCCCAAAAACTCAGGTAACACTTGATTGTCAAATTTAAAAATAGCGACACATTGTATCATAATCGCAACACTGTGAAGAAATCGTTCCCACCAAAAAGAAAACAGCAATAAATATTCAGCATGACCAATTGTACATGACAGGCAACCAACCATGTAATCTAAATCTTGAGTTGAATTTCCAAACGATCAAGTGAAGGTAGAAATTATTATACAAAAAACGGTCACGCGAGATACAATGTATCCCGCTGTAATTACAAGGTAAAAACTTTAAAAAATAGTTTCTCGAAATACAAAAGTAAAACTATGTAGTCCGCTGTAATTACAAGGTAAAAACTTTAAAAAATAGTTTCTCGAGATACAAAACTAGAACTATGCAGTCCACTGTAATTACAAGGTAAAGGTTTAAAAAACAGTTTCTTGAGATACAATGTAGAACTGTGTGGTTCGCTCTAATTATAAGGTAAAAACTTTATTCCGCTAAGAAGAATTTCAAAGTGAAGTTTTAAAGAGTCATAAATCGTATCAAAAGTTAGTTAAAATTGACTAGCTGATTGGTACATCACTGTCCAATAGTAATAGGGGATATAGAATCAGAACCAACAGAAACAGTGTACTGTGCTTTTCAGCAACGCCTGAACGTAATCTTAGGCGAAATCACAGAATATAGTACTTTCGAACTTGGCAAGTTAGAGTTAGTCTTATTTCAGTCTTGAGGGAGTCTATTTTCAGTCTTTTTAGCAGTCTTTTGGAGTATGTTGTGAGTCTATTGTGAAACTATGATGAGTTTAATGTGACCCTAGAAACATCTATTATATTAATTTAACTACTAATTGTATTGACTCAGTCAACAGCCTTATCTTAGTGTCTTTGATTCCAAAGTGCTTGTGATATTCCTTTCAAGCTCTGTACCGATCATAAACAGCAAAAAAGGATGCGGCTAACAAATATCATGATAATCTTCGTTGCCCAAACTATAGCCCAAGATATCGTAAAGCATGGAATAATCTTCAAACATGAGAATTCGTTACTTGCAAGCAACAATGCCCGGAAGATATTTATGAAACTGGATCCCAAACCGTTTGAAACCCTATTTCAACAAGTAATGAGACTAGAGAAGAATACCAATGAATTAAAGAACTCTATATTCCAATTCTTAAAATCGGACAAAAGCCTGCAGGCTACGAAAGACATGCACCACAAGGAAAATATAGGAGATCTACCCCCCATTCTTCCTAAACTAAAATCGAAATTCCTAATAGATGACTTCGAAAAGAAAATGGCAGAGATCGATAAGGCTCTAGGAACTAACAATAGAGAAAACAGAAGGAGAAGAGCATTAAGTAATGTGGACGGATCCATAAGCGAATATGCTACGACAAAATATACCACAGGTTCCTTCTCGACCATTTCCAAGAAAAATAAACTCTATGATGGAAATTACGCCATGCTAAATGAATTACCAAGCATATGGACATACCTCAAGCAACTATGGCAAGACCATACGGCGAGCAACGTTACTAGGAAAGTATCTTCAAAAGAAATAAAGAAAAATATAGGCAAGCCACAAAGAAAGAAAAATACTAAGACAACTATGCCCAAACTTGAGGCACGAACAGAGAAAATACAATCCTCACTAACGGATATCACAACCAATGCAAGACCAGGGTTAATCAAACTCAATGAACTGTCCCAAGAAAAACTAATTACAATAACGCATTTCAAACCAACGACGTTTACAAAATGGTCATGGTCCACAGGACCAACATTTACAAAAACACACTCCTTCGGTAAAATGTATATAAATTTAAGAGCAAGGCTCCCAGTATTGCATACCGAGACTCAAACTATATTACTTCAAGGACGCCATTCGGATAAGAAAAGGAAATTTGCTGATGGTAAAAGGAAAGAAAAATACGTACCCGCCAAATTCTGGACAATTGACGGCAAATATACATGTGCCAGACTTGCCATGGCCGACGAACCAACCAAAAACCACGTCGAATCGTTACCTGAGCTAAATGAGAAATACGCCCCAAGAGTATCGATTCACCAATCCTTCTTGATATTGTATAGACAAAGACTCCAAGCATTGTTTGAAATATTCAATGCGGAAATACAAAAGTTAAAACAAAGTACCACAAGAGTCTTCGAAGTATTTTTTCGAAAAAGCAAATGCCGAAGGTCAGCCAGTCTAATACCAATCGTGGGAGAATTAGCCTCGCGCTTAATTGGGCTATCGACTGAAGAAGACCTGAATATCCTAAGGGAAAACATAGGAAAACTAAATACTGCAATGAACGTAAAGTTACATTTCCAAAAAATACAAGCCAGTATAGCCAATTATCAGAAAGACAAAATTGAGGCAATCTCGAAGAAAATATCAAAGACAGTAAACATAATGAACTATTTAAAAAATGAAGTAGATCGTGTGATTTCCGATTCGAGCCTCACCATGGTATCACTAGACATAGTGACAATGTCATTACTTCACTTGGCAAGTGATGTTAGCAAATTTGAATTTGCATTATTTGCCCTTACTGGAGGAATCTTGTCATATGACCTCGTGGACCCTTCGAACCTAAAAAGTATCTTAGATGAAATAAAAACATATCTAACGTTCGGTCTACATCTACCAACAGAACCAGAAGTAGCAAACCTATTCCAACACTACACCAAGCTAAAGGTTCACATCACGGAAATAAACGAACAACTATTTGCAGTAGTAACAATTCCATTAATAAATCAACAATCCATATATGACTTGTATAAAATTTCTACGTTCCCAGCCAACATAGGTAGAACTAATTCGTTCATGACTATCACCCCCGAAGCGCAATACTTACTTGTAGATCACGATAGGAGGAAATATGCCTTAGCAAATCCACAGGACCTTAAGGAATGCTTAGCATTCAAAAATCTAGTATGTCAGTTAACCCTGCCAATATATAACGTTAAAACTGGATCTTGTATGTTAGATATATTTTTAAAAGAGACTCAACAAGAAGAAATTCCCAATTCATGCGAAGCGCTAGTAGGTAGTACAAAACGAGAAATATTTATTCATCTCAGAAATGATCTGTGGCTATTTTCTGTCCCAAAAGAAACAGTCGGGACTATCTCCTGTTATAATAATACTGAAAGAATTGATCCAAGCTACAGAACCGAACTACTATTACAAGACGTGGGAACAATAACCATAAAAAAAGGATGTCGATTAGTAACCAAATGAAGCCACGGTACAAACACCACTGATAACCACGAGCACGAATATAATAAGTCCCAAGGTGGTCAATTTCAAACCAGTCAATTTATCGTATACAATTCCTAATATTGAAAACGAAGAAGTAAAAGCCTCAATATGGTCAAAAATAGAGAATGGCAAGGGAACCTTACCACTAACAAAAATAAGAGAAGCCTTAGACTCTCAAATTCCCCTATTTACTAATGAAGACCAAAGATTAACGTATGTAGAAAGTAGATACGGACTGTTCTCAACAAATTTTTGGTGGAATATCCTCCTGACGATAGGATTCGTATTCATGTTCTCTCTGACTATAAGAATGCTATTAACCCTGAATTACGGAAGAAGTATGATAACACGTAGAAAAAGGGCAAAGTCAGATCACATTGAGTCAAGTGAGATGCAAAATATAAACCCGGAACTCCCTGATAACCCTTAAGGAAAAAATAAGGGAGGACATGATCGAGCGAATGGGAGTAGAGGTCCTCATTCGTGCCATGTCCAGTCACAAATCTTAACTTATTGTTTGTGTAAACCCATGCAGCTGTAAAGATGTATTTCTTAAGCAGCATGGACGCGCGCAAACAGTAAAGATTTGAAAATTTATAGTAAATCGAAACCTCTCATAAAACCATGTAACCTACCTCGCATGTAGTTATGTAAAAAAAAGTAAATGTTAAAGTAGATGAGTGTTGAATAACATTTAAAAATGTATTGAATATTGAACATGTGCCAAATGCACATATACAAAAGTATATATATAATCACTAAATCTTGAAAATCTCATGTTGTGTTATTTTTCGTAAACGCAATCATTTTTCTTATGATTACCTAGCTTATCTCATAGTAATCTGGCGTTGCTGCAATATGCATGTAAAAGCAAAAAAATTGCTCGTATTTGTTTTGTCTTTGAGTTCAATTTTACCCATATTAAATTGATATTATTAGTACGACTAATTAAGACGATGGTTTCAAACAATAGTCCCCATATAATATGGTATAAATTGTGTATTATTGCTGTATGTGTTTTAACTTATGTAATTATAAAGAGCATATGATTCTGCCCAGATATTTATATTCCAGGAAGCAGATTAATCAGTGCAAATTAATTATTGGTGTACCAGCAACCAACACGGATACAACCCAGCAGCATCTACTCTCATCATTCGTCAACCACCGATAAGTACTCACCAAGGAAACCCCTGAAGACAATGACCTGATGACAATCCAAGTCACCCAAGTCTAGTACCAGGTAACACTACCCCAACCACTATCGGCGAACCAAGAACCCCATATATAGATATATATCTGAATTAATGATTACCTAGAGAACCACCCCGACCGCGAGGTCGTAAAACTACATGAAAACCGTCGATAACTGTCCTTAGACGGCAAGGTCCCAAACATTAAATCCTAAGGACCAAGAATACCCTGGAGCCAATACCTCAAAGATTATATATCTTAAGCCCCAAACAGAGAAAATATGTTAAACCAAAATCCCAATTAAGTTTTGACCCTATCCAATCATTATTAGATGTCGCAAGACCAAACCATCCCCAAGTGAAGAAGAACTTAACACAATCAATTTTGTGGGAAATATAAACTGTACATGCAAACGTTCCCAAAATAAAGTGTCAGAGAAGACACCAAACCAAGTTATCCCAGCCATAATCCCCATGACCAAGCCCTCAACGATGGTGTATCCTCAAAACAAGAATTAAAGACAATGTGTCGAACATAAATTCTGAGACCAAGTTTTGATCCAACCGTAATTACCCTTACATACAGCTACGCAGCCCTTTTATTCAAATAAAAGAAGGACTAAACGTGAACAATCTACGGGAAACATAGACTGTACGAGTATAAAATTTTCCCGAGAATAGAAGTGCCCAAGAAGAGTTACCCAGTCCAGCGATCAAGATACCCATTTCATATGATTAATTCCCCAAGGGTTATGTACCCAGGAAACATTTCAACGAATCTATAACATCAATCCCTCGTATATGATGTGACAACCCATTCACGGAAAGTTTTGTGCGAGCAGTCATACTTGTGAACAACGTAAGCGCGTATCCAAATGAACGAGTGCCAAAAAGTGAAATACCATTAATATAAACCATAAACAATTAGCCAACCCAATAATTAATTGAATGGAAGCGCAAAGTAAAGTGACAACATATGTGAGTATTATAGACTCGTAAAATGATGAAGTAAGTGTGAATCTTATGTATCAAACTTGTAACTTTAGTGAATATTGAGAAACTTTCCATAAAACAGATGAAAAAAAGTGTAAATTACATTACCCCAGTGTTGCAATCAGACATTAAGCTTAAAAATTATAATTTGTGAAACCTTTTATTTGCAAATCGTTTAATTTATATATATCAGTGCTCTTGAAGTCAGTTACGTATCGTATCATTATAGCGTCAGGTGGAAGTATAGTCAAGTATTAGAGAAAAATCAAATATGTACCATTTTAAGGGTTAAATAGTCGCAAAGACAGAACTTAATTAGTTAGAACCATGTAGAACTATTAGCATATCAGGCGAAGGAATTTTAGTATCAGGTGGAGGAAACAATAATTATTACGTAATCATATAACCAAATGTGTTAGTCAATAGAAACTCTTTGACCCTTTCGTCAAATTGAGTGTATAGGTGATGGACTTTAAAGTAATGTCAAAATATATGTAGCCTCATAAAGCAATCGGGAATATGAAGAAAAAAATATATCTTACCAAAGCTAAGTTAATTCAAGTAACAAGTACCAAATTAAAAAAAAAGGGGGAAGCGAGATCAAAATTTGGACGAGTAGATAGGGTAAGGTAACACAACGATGAGGACATCGTTAAGAATGGGACGGATGATATGTAATGGAATCAATTTTCAAAGACCCCGAAATTTTCCAAACAAAGCAAAACCACACTAAATACGAGCCCCAAAACTCAGGTAACACTTGATTGTCAAATTTAAAAAATAGCGAAACATTGTATCATAATCGCAACCCTGTGAAGAAATCGTTCCCACGAAAAAGGTAACAGCAATAAATATTCAGCGTGACCAATTGTACATGACAGGCAACCAAAAATGTAATTTAAATCTTGAGTTTGGATTTCCAAACGATCAAGAGAAGGTAGAAATTATTATACAAAAAACGGTCACTTGCGATAGAAATACAACTATGTATCCCGCTGTAATTACAAGGTAGAAACTTTAAAAAATAGTTTCTCGAAATGCAAAAGTAAAACTATGTAGTCCACTGTAATTACAAGGTAGAAACTTTAAAAAAAAGTTTCTCGAGATACAAAACTAGAACTATGCAGTCCGCTGTAATTACAAGGTAAAAGTTTAAAAAATAGTTTCTTAAGATACAATGTAGAACTGTGTGGTTCGCTCTAATTATAAGGTAAGAACTCTATTCTGCTAAAAAGAATGTCAAAGCGAAGTTTTAAAGAGTCATAAATCGTATCAAAAGTCAGTTAAAATCGACTAGCTGATTGGTACATCACTGTCCAATAGTAATAGAGGACATAGAATCAGAACCAACAGAACCAGTGTTCTGTGCTTTTCAGCAACGCCTGAACGTAACCTTAGGCGAAATCGCAGAATATAGCACTTTCGAACTTAGCAAGTTAGAGTCAGTCTTATTTCAGTCTTGAGGGAGTCTATTTTGAGTCTTTTTATCAGTCTTTTGGAGTATATTGTGAGTCTATTATGAAACTATGATGAGTTTAATGTGACCCTAGAAACATCTATTAGAGTGATTTAACTATTACTTGTATTGACTCAGTCAACAGCCTTATCTTAGTGTCTGATTCCGAAGTGCTTGTGGTATTCCCTTCAAGCTCTGTACCGATCATGTGAGTTAAAGTAAATACATTACTTTCTTATTTTATTCTCCTTATGTTACTATTTCTTAAGATAGTTACTCCTTGTGGCCCCATTCGCTCTCAAGGGACCCTGAATCCTTTCAATCTGATTTCGACTCAGTATGACCATTAATATATGCGCCCTATTTGAACCGCTAGTTTCAGTTCCCCACACACAAAGCTCCTCCTCTACTCTGGTACGCTACTCGCGAACCGCAAACTAAGAGTCTAATCGAAAATACTCACAGAAACAATTAACTGAAGGAATCAAGCAAAGAAAATAAGAACAAAATCTACTTTAATTATTGAAAACCCCCCCGTTAGACTATTGAATGAGTGAGTGACATAGGAAATTGTAAAAACCATTAATCGACAGAAGATTATCATCTGAAGGCAGTTTCTGTTCTTTAGTCATTAATGATTAATACTATTTTATCTTTTGCGGTGCTTGTTCTATTTTCATCACATCTACGATCGTGCCTTATCGTGCCATTAAGGAACGTAGAACCTATTTACAACGCAATTCCTTTTCTTCATGACTATTGAAAAGAATAAGGACAACAAATGATTATATTTTTTCTTATAAGAAAAATGCTTTAAAACGTCAAATATTATTTAGAGGTAAATATTCAACTTATTAATTTATGTATATATATATATATATATATATATATATATATATATATATATATATATATATATATATATATATATATATATATATATATATATATATATATATATATATATATATATATATATATATATATATATATATATATATATATATATATATATATATATATATATATATATATATATATATATATATATATATATATATATATATATATATATATATATATATATATATATATATATATATATATATATATATATATATATATATATATATATATATATATATATATATTAAGTTCTGTCTTTGCGACTATTTTATCCCTTAAAATGGTACATATTTGATTTTTCTCTAAACTTGACTATACTTCCACCTGACGCTATAATGATACGATACGTAACTGACTTCAAAAGCACTGATATATATAAATTAAACGATTTGCAAATAAAAGGTTTCACAAATTATAATTTTTAAGCTTAACGTCTGATTGCAACACTGGGGTAATGTAATTTACACTTGTTTTCATCTGTTTTATGGAAAGTTTCTCAATATTCACTAAAGTTACAAGTTAGATACATAAGATTCACACTTACTTCATCATTCTACGTGTCTATAATACTCACATACGTTGTCACTTTACTTTGCGCTTCCATTCAATTAATTTCTGGGTTGGCTAATTGTTTATGGTTTGTCTTCGTGGTGTTTCACTTTTTGACACTCGTTCCTTGGGATAAGCGTTTATGTTCTATTTTCATCACATCTACGATCGTGCCTTATCGTGCCATTAAGGAACGTAGAACCTATTTACAACGCAATTCCCTTTTCTTCATGACTATTGAAAAGAATAAGGACAACAAATGATTATATTTCATGAAAAGATTATCAGAAAGAAAGAAGATTATCATCTGAAGGCAGTTTCTGTTCTTTAGTCATTAATGATTAATACTATTTTATCTTTTGCGGTGCTTGTTCTATTTTCATCACATCTACGATCGTGCCTTATCGTGCCATTAAGGAACGTAGAACCTATTTACAACGCAATTCCCTTTTCTTCATGACTATTGAAAAGAATAAGGACAACAAATGATTATATTTTTTTCTTATAAGAAAAATGCTTTAAAACGTCAAATATTATTTAGAGGTAAATATTCAACTTATTAATTTATGTATATATATATATATATATATATATATATATATATATATATATATATATATATATATATATATATATATATATATATATATATATATATATATATATATATATATATATATATATATATATATATATTATATATATATTATATATATATATATATTTTTTTTATATATATATATATATATATATATATATATATATATATATATATATATATATATATATATATATATATATATATATATATATATATATATATATATATATATATATATATATATATATATATATATATATATATATATATATATATATATATATATATATATATATATATATATATATATATATATATATATATATATATGTATATATATATATATATTAAGTTCTGTCTTTGCGACTATTTTATCCCTTAAAATGGTACATATTTGCTTTTTCTCTAAACTTGACTATACTTCCACCTGACGCTATAACGATACGATACGTAACTGACTTCAAAAGCACTGATATATATAAATTAAACGATTTGCAAATAAAAGGTTTCACAAATTATAATTTTTAAGCTTAACGTCTGATTGCAACACTGGGGTAATGCAATTTACACTTGTTTTCATCTGTTTTATGGAAAGTTTCTCAATATTCACTAAAGTTATAAGTTAGATACATAAGATTCACACTTACTTCATCATTCTACCTGTCTATAATACTCACATACGTTGTCACTTTACTTTTCGCTTCCGTTTAATTAATTACTGGGTTGGCTAATTGTTTATGGTTTTTCTTCGTGGTATTTCACTTTTTGACACTCGTTCATTGGGATAAGCGCTTTTGTTGTCCACAAGTATGATTATTCGCACAAAACAGTCCGTGCGTGGGTTGTCACGTCATATACGAGGGATTGATGTTATAGATTTTTTGAAGTGTTTCCTGGGTACATAACCCTTGGGGAATTAATTATATGAAATGGGTATCTTGATCGCTGGACTGGGTAACTCTTCTTGGGCACTTCTATTCTCGGGAAAATTTTATACTCGTACAGTCTATGTTTCCCGTAGATTGTTCGCGTTTAGTCCTTCTTTTATTTGAATAAAAGGGCTGCGTAGCTATATGTAAGGGTAATTACGGTTGGACCAAAACCTGGTCTCATAATTTATGTTCGGCACATTGTCTTTAATTTTTGTTTTAAGGATACACCATCGTTGAGGGCTTGGTCATGGGGATTATGGCTGGAATAACTTGGTTTGGTGTCTTCTCTGACACTTCATTTTGGGAACGTTTGCACGTACAGTTTATATTTCCCACAAAATTGATTGTTTTAAGTTCTTCTTCACTTGGGGATGGTTTGGTCTTGCGACATCTAATAATGATTGGATAGGGTCAAATATCAAGCTTGGGATCTTGGTTTAACATATTGTCTCTGTTTCTTAAGATATATAATCTTTGAGGTATTGGCTCCAGGGTATTCTTGGTCCATAGGATTTAGTGTTTGGGAACTTGCCGTCTAAGGACAGTTATCGACGGTTTTTATGTAGTTTTACGACCTTGCGGTCGAGGTGATTCTCTAGGTAATTATTAATTCAGATATATATATCAATATATTGGGTTCATGGTTTACTAATAGTGGTTGGGGTAGTGTTACCTTGAACTAGGCTTGGTTGACTTGGATTGTCATCAGGTCATTGTCTTCAGGGGTTTCCTTGGTGAGTACTTATCGGTGGTTGACGAATGATGAGAGTAGATGCTACTGGGTTGTATCCGTGTTGGTTGCTGGTACACCAATAATTAATTTGCACTGATTACTCTGCTTCCTGGAATATAAATATCTGGGCAGAATCATATGCTCTTTATAATTACATAATTTAAAACACATACAGCAATAATACACAATTTATACAATATTATATGGGGACTATTGTTTGAAACCATCGTCTTAATTAGTCGTACTAATAATATCAATTTAATATGGGTAAAATTGAACTCAAAGACAAAACAAATACGAGCAATTTTTTTGCTTTTACATGCATATTGCACATACACCAGATTACTATGAGATAAGCTAGGGATTCATAAGAAAAATGATTGCGTTTACGAAAAATAACACAACATGAGATTTTCAAGATTTAGTGATTATATATATATACTTATGTATATGTGCATTTGGCACATGTTCAATATTCAATACATTTTTAAATGTTATTCAACACTCATCTACTTTAACATTTACTTTTTTTTACATAACTACATGCGAGGTACGTTACATGGTTTTATGAGAGGTTTCGATTTACTATAAATTTTCAAATCTTTACTGTTTGCGCGCGTCCATGCTGCTTAAGAAATACATCTTTGCAGCTGCATGGGTTTACACAAACAATAAGTTAAGATTTGTGACTGGACATGGCACGAATGAGGACCTCTACTCCCATTCGCTCGATCATGTCCTCCCTTATTTTTTCCTTAAGGGTTATCAGGGAGTTCCGGGTTTATATTTTGCATCTCACTTGACTCAATGTGATCTGACTTTGCCCTTTTTCTACGTGTTATCATACTTCTTCCGTAATTCAGGGTTAATAACATTCTTATAGTCAGAGAGAACATGAATACGAATCCTACCGTCAGGAGGATATTCCACCAAAAATTTGTTGAGAACAGTCCGTATCTACTTTCTACATACGTTAATCTTTGGTCTTCATTAGTAAATAGGGGAATTTGAGAGTCTAAGGCTTCTCTTATTTTTGTTAGTGGTAAGGTTCCCTTGACATTCTCTATTTTTGACCATATTGTGGCTTTTACTTCTTCATTTTCAATGTTAGGAATTGTATACGATAAATTGACTGGTTTGAAATTGACCACCTTGGGGCTTATTATATTCGTGCTTGTGGTTATCAGTGGTGTTTGTACCGTGGCTTCTTTGGTTACTAATCGACACCCTTGCTTTATAGTTATTGTTCCCACGTCTTGTAATAGTAGTTCGGTTCTATAGCTTGGATCAATTCTTTCAGTGTTATTATAACAGGAGATAGTCCCAACTGTTTCCTTTGGGACAGAATAAAGCCACAGATCATTTCTAAGATGAATAAATATTTCACGTTTTGTAATACCTACTAGAGCTTCGAATGGATTGGGAATTTCTTCTTGTTGAGTCTCTTTCAAAAATATATCTAACATACAGGATCCGGATTTTAAGTTATATATTGGCAGGGTTAACTGACATACTAGATTTTTGAATGCTACGCATTCCTTAAGGTCCTGTGGATTTGCTAAGGCATATTTTCTCCTATCGTGATCTACAAGTAAGTATTGCGCTTCGGGGGTGATAGTCATGAACGAATTAGTTCTACCTATGTTGGCTGGGAACGTAGAAATTTTATACAAGTCATATATGGATTGTTGATTTATTAATGGAATTGTTACTACTACAAATAGTTGTTCGTTTATTTCCGTGATGCGAACCTTTAGCTTAGTGTAGTAGTGGAATAGGTTTGCTACTTCTGTTCTAAGATTGTAGGGTACTTTTTCAAAAGTATCAAGCATACAATCATTACATTTTGACTTATAATTTTCCTTCGTTTTCTCTGAATCTGTGATGAGCTTATTATAAGGCTCCCCAAATTTTGAATTATATTTTAGAAATGGTTCATGATCCAGTTTTTTAAATACCTGGCATTGACAGTACTTTTGCGTCTTTCAGAAGGATTTAATGATCCTAAATAGAAAATATTTCCATACAATTTTGCCAAAACATCATATGGACCATGAAAAGAATAATTGGTTGATTTTCTTCCCACAGTAGTAATGTCCCAGCAGTATATGATATCATCCACCTCAATAGTAGCCTCTTTTGATGTCTTATTATAATGGTGAACTTGTTTGGTTCTCTGATTTTTAATGTCACTAGCACACACTTGGTGTATTTTATTTATATTCTGAACTAACCGTGTTACATATGATTCATACCCGTCGAAGTAATTTACACTTATTTGTTTTCCGATTGCCAAATTGGCCAAGGTTTTCCCATTAAACCCATGTGCTATTGTAAAGCTAGAAAACTTCCTTACACTATTTAGAGACGCATTATGCTTAACATAACAAGCGGTAGTTTTTGACCCCATTCTACTTGATAAAGATTTACACATGTGAGCGAAAGAATCTTTTTCAATATGTTTCACAGCACCGTTGTTTCGTGGGTTATACGGACTGGAATATATCTTTTTGCAATTTAATTCTGTGAACATTTTTTTTTATCTCTGAGGAGTCAAAATTTGACCCATGGTCAGAGAATACTGGCTTGGGTAGTCCATAATAAGCGAAAATACTTTCCCATAAGAATTTCACAGTAAATTCGGTATTTAATGAAGGTTCACTACGCAAAACAACTAATCCTAGGTAGCGCGCTATCGCTGCCTAAGTAAAGAACTATGTGGGCACAATGTGTGTTTTTTTTCCATACTTGGGCACTTCGTATCGAAGGAGTCGTCGTAGAAACTTCGAAAAGGGCTCAGTAGATTGGAAATTAGAGTGGGTAGTGTCCTTTTTAATAGTCGAAAGTGATTGGAGGGCAACTAGCCCCCCCCACGCCCATCATTCCCCCAAACACATCCAATCAAAATTTTGAGATAGCCATTTTGTTCAGTGTAGTTGATTTCCAGATAGAAAATATTTTTTTGAGTAGGAAACACCCCCACAACCCTCGGGGCAAGGGTTTTAAGTTATACCCTGAGGGCATATAAGAATGATGTTGGCACAATGCACTATTTATTATTTTTTCCCTTTAGAGCAAGGCACTTTATATGGAAGGGGTCGTCGTAGAAACTTCAAAAGGGGATCATTCGATTGGAAATTGAGAGTTCTAGTGCCCTTTTTATTGAGAGTTCTAGTGAAAGCGATTGTAAGGCGACTAGCCCCCCCCCCCCCCATCCCCAGGCCCATCAATCCCCCAAACACATCCAATCAAAATTTTGAGATAGCCATTTTGTCCAGCGTAGTTGATTTCCAGATGGAAAATATGTTTATAAGGAGGACACTCCCCCACAACCCTCAGGGCAAGGGTATTAATTTATGCCCTGGGGGCATATAAGGTTTTCATAGAAGGCGTTGTCGTAGAAACCTCAAAAAGGCTCATTCGATTGGAAATTCAAAAGGCTAGTGTCCTTTTTAATAGTCAAAAGTGATTGGAGGGCAACTAGCCGCCCCCCATGCCCATCATTCCCCCAAACACATCCAATCAAAATTTTTAGATAGCCATTTTGTTCAGCGTAGTTGATTTCCTGATAGGCAATATGTTTTTGAGGAGGATAATCCCCCTAACCCTCAGGGCAAGGGTTATAAGTTATGCCCTGGGGCATATCAGGTTCTTATAGAAGGCGTTGTCGTATAAAATTCAAAACAGAATCATTCGATTGGAAATTCAAAGGGCTAGTGCCCTTTTTAATAGTCGAAAGTGATTGGAGGGCAACTAGTCCCCCCCCCCAACGACGCCCATGATGCTCCCAAACACATCCAATCAAAATTTTGAGATAGTCATTTTGTTCGGCGTAGTTGATTTCCAGATAGAAAATATGTTTTTGAGGAGGTCACTCCCCCACAACCCTCAGGGCAAGGGTATTAAGTTATGCCCTGGGGGCATATAAGGTTTTTATATACGGTATCGTCGTAGAAACTTCGAAAAAGGCTCATTCGATTGGAAATTCCAATGGCTAGTGCCCTTTTTAATAGTCGAAATTGATTGGAGGGCAACTAGCCCCCCCCCCCGCCTATCATTTCCCAAAACACATCCAATCAAAATTTTGAGATAGCCATTTTGTTCAGCGTAGTTTATTTCCACATAGTAAATATGTTTTTGAGGAGGACACTCCCCCACAGCCCACAGGGCAAGGGTTTTAAGTTATGCCCTGGGGACATTTACGGTTTTAAAGAAGGCGTTGTCGTAGAAACTTCAGAAAAAGCTCATTCAATTTGAAATTCAAAGGGCTAGTGCCCTTTTTAATAGGCGAGTGATTGGAGGGCAACTAGGCCCCCCCCCCTCCCACGCCCATCATTCCCCCAAACACATACAATAAAATTTTGAGATAACCATTTTGTTCAGCGTAGTTGATTTCCAGATAGAATATATATTTTTGAGGAGGACACTCCCCACAACCCTCAGGGTAAGGATTACAAGTTATGCCCTGGGGGTATATAAGGTTTTTGTTGAAATCTTTGTCTTAGAAACTTGAAAAAGGGCTCATTTGATTTGAAATTCGAAGAGCTACTACCCTTTTCAAAAGTCGAAAGTGATTTGAGGGCAACAAATCCCCTTCTCACGCCCACCTTTTCCCCAAACACATCCAATCAAAATTTTTAGATAACCATTTTATTCAAGTAGTTGAAAGTTTTGGAAATTAGGTCTTTAAGGATGACAACCCCTCCCCCCACAGCCCTCAGGGCAAGGGTTGTAAGTTATGCCCTGGGTGCAAATAAAGTTTTTATTGAAAGCGTTGTCGTAGAAACTTCAAAAGGGCTCACTCAATTGCAAATTGAAAGGGCTAGTGCCTTTTTTAATAATTGAAAGTGATTGGAGAGCGATTAACGCCCCTGTAACACTCACCATTTTCCCAAAAGCATCCAATCAAAATTTTGAGATATTCATTTTGTTCAACGTAGTTGAAAGTTACGGAAATTAGGTGTTTTAGAATGATAACTCCCTCAGAGCCCTCAGTGCACGGGTTGTAAGTTATTCCCTGGGGGCATATAAGGTTTATATAGAAAGTTGTTGTATAAATCATAGGCAGCGCGATCGCGCTGCCTAAGTAAAGAACGGGGACACTCGAGAATGAGACAAGAAACGGGGACTAAGTAAAGAGGAGGACACTCCCCCACAACCCTCAGGGCAAGGGTTTTAAGTTATGCCCTGGGGGCATTTAAGAATGATGTTGGCACAATGTATTTTTTATTCATTTTTTCCTTTAGAGCAGGGCACTTCGTATCGAATAAGTTGTCTTAGAAACTTCGAAAAGTAAATTGGAGTAAATAAATCATTACCAAAGTAAATAAATCATTAAACTGGATAGTGGTATGGTTTGCGTCCTTTTTAACAGTAAACAGTGAGCGGAAGGTAACCAACGCCCCATCCATGTACAGCGTTTCCTGAAATACCCCCAATAAAAATTTTGCGATAGCCGTTTAGCTAGATTTTATTTATTCCTTCACAAAGATTATGTTTTTGAGGACAGTCCCCACACAGCCCTTAGAACAAGGGTTGTAAGTCATGCTCTGGGGGCATATAAGATTTTTATAGAAGGCGTTGTCGTAGAAACTTCAAAAAAGGCTCATTCGATTGGAAATTCAAAGGGCTAGTGCTCTTTTCAGTAGTCGAAGATAATGAGGGCAACTACTCCGCCTCTCACGCCCACCTTTTCCCCAAATACATCTAATCAAAACTTTGAGATATCCATTTTATTCCACGTAGTTTTAAGTTATGGAAATTAGGTCTTTGAGGCAATTAGGGCAAGGGTTGTAAATTATGCCCAGGGGGCATATAAGGTTTGTACATAACGCGTTGTTGCAGAAACTTCAAAAAGGGCTCATTCGATTGGAAATTGAAAGGCTAGTGCCCTTTTTAATAGTCGAAAGTGATTGGAAAGCAACTAACACCCGTTCCACGCCCACCATTTCCCTAAATACATCCAATAAAGATTTTGAGATAGCCATTTTGTTCCACGCAGTTCAAAGTTCAAGAAATTATACCTTTGAACAGGACACTCCCCCCACAGTCTTCAGGGCAAGGGTTATAAGTTATGCCCTGGAGGCATATAAGGTTTTTATTGAAATCTTTGTCCTAGAAACTTGAAAAAGGGCTCATTCGATTGGAAATTCAAAAGGCTAGTGCCTTTTTAATAGTCGAAAGTGATTTGAGGGCAACTAACCCCCCTCTCACGCCCATCTTTTCTCCAAACACATCCAATCAATATTGTTGATATTCATTTTATTGAACGTAGTTGAAAGTTTTGGAAATTAAGTCTTTAAGGAAGACACCCCCTCACGGCCCTCTTGGCAAGGGTTGTAAGTTATGCCCTGGGGGCATATAAGGTTTTATTGAAAGTGTAGAAACTTCAAAAGGTCTCATTCAATTGGAAATTGAAAGGGCTAGTGCCTTTTTAAATAGTTAAAAGTGATTGAAGAGCGACTAACGCCCCTCTCACGCCTACAATTTTCCCAAACATATTGAGATATCCATTTTGTTCAACGTTGTTGAAAAGTCTTGAAATTAGGTCTTTTAGGATGATAACCCCCTCAGAGCCCTCAGTTCAAGGGTTGTAAGTTATGCCCTGGGGGCATATAAAGTTCATATAGAAAGTTGTTATAGAAATTTCAAAAAGGGCTAATTAAAAAATGGAAATTGCCCTTTTTAATAGTTGAAAGTGAGTGGAGAGTAATTAACCACCCTCTTAGGCCAACCATTTCCCCAAAAACATTTAATCAAATTTTAGAGATAGCCATTTTGTTCAATGTAGTTGAAAGTTCTTGAAATTATGTATTTAAGGATGACAAACCCCCCAGAGCCCCAACGACAAAGGTTGTAAGTCATGCCCTGGGGATATATAAAGTTTTTATAGATAGAGTTGGCGTAAAACTTCAAAAGGGGCTCATTTAATTCGAAACTGAGAGGGCAAGTGATTGGAGGGTAACTAACCCCCCTCTCACGCCGACCACAGCCATTTTTTTCCATGTAGTAGAAATTTCTGGAAAATAGGTCTTTAAGAATAACACCCCCCCCCCCCAGCACTCAGGAAAAGGGTTGTAAGTTATGCCCTGGGGGCCATAAGATTTTTATTGAAAGTTTTGCCGTAGAAACTTCGAAAGGGCTCATTTAATTGGAAATTGAAAGGGCTAGGGCCATTTTTAATAGTTGAAAGTGATTAAAGAGCGACTACCACCCCTCTCACACCCACCAATTCCCCAAACAAATCCAATTAAAATTTTGAGATAGCCATTTCGTTTAACGTAGTTGAAAGTTCTGGAAATTAGCTCTTAGAGGATGACAACCACCCTAAGAGACCTTAGGGTAAGGGCTGTAATTTATGCCCTGGGGGCATATAAGGTGTTTATAGAAAGCATTGTCGTTTCCAAAAGGGCTCATTCGATTGGAAATCAAAAGGCCTAGTGCACTTTATAATAGTCGAAAGTGATACTAAGGCTTGACATTTTCAAACGGTTCGTGGTAACGAACTGTAAGTAAGGAGCGACCCGGCTAAATGGTAACCAAAACTGTAGAAAACGGAATCTTATACCAATAGATACATAAAAAGAATCAGATTTTAATACTGATTTCAAATATATAAGTTTCATCAAGTTTAGTCCTACCTATCAAAAGTTACGCGCCTGACAAAATTTAGCTGATTTTCGAAAAAAGGGGGAAAGACCCCCTAAAAGTTATAGCACCTTAATGAAAATCACACCATCATATTCAGCGTATCAGAGAACCCTATTGCAGAGGTTTGAAGCTCTTATCTACAAAAATGTGGAATTTTGCATTTTTTGCAAAAAAAAGATCACGGATGCGTGTTTATTTGTTTTTTTTTTTTCCCCAGGGGTGATCGTATCGACTCAGTGGTCCTATAATATCGCGGGAGGGCTCATTCGAACGGAAATTAAAAGTTATAGTGCCCTTTTTAAGTGATCGAAAAAAGTGGAAGGCAACTAGGCCCCCTCCCACGCTCGTTTTTTTTATCAAAGTCATCCAATCAAAATTTTTAGATAGCCATTTTGTTCAGCATGGTCTAATATATGATAACTATGTCTTTTAGGAAGGCTTAATCCCCCAAAGTCCCCGGGGGAGGGCTGAAAGTTATGAACTTTACCCAATGTTTACATATAGCATTTGTTATTGGGAGTATACAGACGTTTTCAGGGGGGATTTTTTATGGTAGTGGGGGGGGGGAGAGGGTCAGGGGTTATATGGGAGGATATTTCCACTAAGGAAGTTTTAATGGGGGAAGGGACATTCCTATGAGGGGGTGCCGGATTTCCCAGCATTATTTAAAAAAAGATCAGAAATTATAAAAAAAACGAGTTTTTCTACTGAAAGTAAGGAGCAACATCAAAACTTAAAACGACAGAAAACATTACGCATGTGATTGGGTTAACCCCCTAGTCAATACCTCGCTCTTTAAGCCAAAGATTATTTAGTACTTTCATAAGAGCTATTTATTCTAATTAACGGCATTTGTGATTAAGGGGTCATTTTTAAAGATTTGGAACAAAATCCAAACTTTAGCTTAAAGAACAAAGTATTGACTAGGGGGCGAACCCTCTAATATATGTATTAAAAATATATATAGAAGTTCGTTACGTAAGTTAATTCGTAAGTTGCGTATATTTATTACTAATAAAAACGTTTGTAAATAAAATTAACACAGATTTTGAGAAAGCCATTTAACCAAATAAAAGTAAAATTAATATTCAAATTTTGTTTTAATTATTCATTTACGATGAGCAAAAATCAAAACCTGCATTAATTCAAAAACATTCAAAAATTAAATTAAAAAAAAACAAGTTTTTTTTAACTGAAAGTAAAGAACGACGTTAAAACTACTATTTGTGTCCAGATTTTTAAAAGGGTGTATGTTGTTAAAAATTGCTGAAAATTTTTCTCCAGCATACAAATAGCAGGCCAAACTATAAAGTCTTAAAAAACGAAAAGATTTAAAGTATTATTTTCTTTTTCCCTGAAAAGACTATATCATTATGAAACGAACAGAAATTAATTAAAAAAACTTTTTCCACAAAATAAGTTTCTCAAAGAAAAGTAAAAAACTCCATTAACCAAAAAATGAGCAAAAATAAAATCAAATAATCTACCAAGCGTGAGACTACCACAAATCAGCATCGATGCTTTCCCAAGGCCAGAACAAAATTTGCCCTTTACTGAAAAAATACAAATGAATTTGCATTGTCAGTTAAATTTAGATATACTGGTATATAGTAATCAAAAGCTTAATATTATTTGATTTATTAAAGTTATAAAAATAAAAACATTTATATTTTTTCAGTAAAGTGCAAATTTTGTTTTGGCCTTGGGAAGGCATAGGGGTTTTGCACCCAACTTATGTTAGTTTCTGCTCGTATTTATTGTACTTTCTGTTCGTTTTGGGTATCATTTATTTATTGATGCTGATTTGTGGTAGTTTCACGCTTGGTAGATTATTTGATTTTATTTTTGCTCATTTTTTGTTTAATGGAGTTCTTTTCTTATTATTTGCGCGGTTACATAAATCCTAATTAGCGACAAATTCCTTAATAATGGAGGCCATATTTTCAAAAATACAAAACTCTCGGAGTTTCTATAACGTTCTTTCGTAGCTGGCATGGCTACCAAGCAATAAATTACCATGAAATACTTTTAAGATTCCTGGAATCATCGCTCTAAGCACAACTATCTGAATAGATGGTTCTGTAGCTGCTTTTTGTTTTATCCTAGAATGACTATTCGGAGCATACTCAATCTTAAAGAGAACGTCATCTATTAAAACTACCTCTTGAATAATAGGAATAAACCACGAAGAGACTTTATCAAATATCATATTCTTTTTTTTCAACATCCATATCATCAAAATTAAGAATGGTAGACACTATGCTCACCGCGGATTGACCAATCCTTCTGGTTCCCTGGTTCACACCTGGAGTGAGGGTCAGTATCCACTTGTGACTTAGCAGGCTTATCATATATGAAGCTCCTCTTTTGAGCACGGTGGTCCTTTGACACATCCGGCTCTTTCAATAAATCAATAATAAGTCTTATCTTGGGATCCCGTAATTGTCCGCGGCTTAATTCCTCAGCTTGCAGACCTAAATAATCTGCATTAGGATTACTGATAAAAACGTCCGCTGCTAAAAATTCTAGTTTGTTATGAACCTGATATAAGGTCTGACTGCCGTCTATTATCTCCCGACTTGGCCTCGATAAAATATCAGCTATCATCTTAGTCCCAGGAATACGTCTATACGTATCTAAAGCATTATCCATCAGTAATGATGCTCGGTACATCTTGCTAGAGAGATCCTGGTGTTTACGTAAATACTCTAAGTTTTTAGCATCCACATAAATATTACACCGTTATCCCCAAATATAATACTGAATCTGAGAGCTTTTTAGAGTTTCATATAAGCCGTATAATTCCCTTACGATTGACAACTGCTTTTAAAATGGTTTAGAGAAAACTCTACTAATAGAACAAATGACTCCCAAACTTCCGTCATCTTTTTCCTGACAATGAACAGCCCTGACTCCATTTTCAGAGGAGTCAACAAATAATTAAAAATCTTTTTCAGGATTTCCCATATGAATTACAATTTCACTATCTTTACGAGTTATTTGTGCAACTAAAGATAACCGAGCGATCTCTTGCTCGTCCTTCCATGCCCAAACTTGAGTCTTCTTTAATAATTTTGTCAAAAGAGCAATTAAATCGTGATAATTAAGATAAAAGTATTTATAATAGTTGAAAAGCCCTAATTGAGATCTTCAGAAATATTTTCCGGCCTTCCTGATTTTTCAATACCATCTAATTTGGATACTTGAGGTCTAATTTTGTAACGCGACATGATGAATCCTAATACTGGAATAGATTCTTTATAAAGTTGTGACTTAGACGCTGAATATTGTATGTTATGAGCTTTTAAACGCGCAAAGAATCTCTTGAGAGGAAATAAATGCTCATTAAGGTTTGAAGGTTCTGTTTTAATGAATATATCATCAAAAAAATTGAAAATGAAGGAACGGTAACTTTCTGAAAATAATTTATCCATGAAGCTAGCGAAAGCCTTTGGCCCAAATACACTTCTCTGTGGTATTCTTGAGTAGCAATGGCTGCAACCAGTTAAAGGTGATAAAAAAGAAAAGAATTTTTGATACTTCTCATCAATAGAAATTTTAAAAAAGCCAATGCGCATGTCAAATTCACTATAGAACGTTCCTTTCGACAAATTTTGTAAAATGTCAGTAGTTCGAGTTTCTGACAAAATGTTTCCTTATAAGGATAACAGGAGAAGGGAAGGAAGATGTCCTTTCCTCTATTATCCCGGATGTCATCATAGCTTGTATATGTTCTTATAGCACTGAAACCATTTTATGGGGAATTCTAAATTGCTTAGGTGGTTTGAAATCTGTTTCAAGTGGTATATCAGGCTTAAAAACCATTAAAATCATTTTTACATACATCATACGCATGTTTAGAAAAGCAATTTTTATTATCTATAAGCAATTGAACTAGCTGTTGGAAAACTATTTTGGGTACGGTAGAAAAATCGAACTTAGAAAGAAATTCTTCATCCTCCCAGGTAACCTCCTGACTATCCTCAACTGACTTTTTCTCGTCAGAAGTTTATGAAAATGCTACTAAATGTTCCTTTGGAATACGCAAAAAGTTTGTTATTTCTGTGTAATGTTTTAGCTCCAAGGTATCCTCAGAGTCATTAAAAATGAGAAGATATGTCTTATGTCCCTGAAAAATACCTAAGTAATCATGTAAAAATTCTTTATATTCTGGCTTAGGACTAACAATTAAATTATCGCCATCAATAATCGATATGTTCTCTGCAGTAACTAGCTTACGATCTACACTTTTAAATGTTCTAGGGTCAACTCGTGTATCAGACGTCACTACTACACTCCCGTATGCTAATACATCATTATAACCCGCTTGATTTTTTACCTTGGTTCCAAATTCTAAGTTCCTTTCACGAAAGTGCAAGGAACTGTCCAGTTCTTTCATAACATTAAACCCTAAGATTACGGTGAGAGGCAAATTATCAACTACCAAAAAATTTAAAAAATGATTAACTGTCTTATTTATAACAAGTAATATCAATGGTAACCTTGCAATGCCCATTACACGTAATTGATGTCCTGAAGGCGATTAAATAACAGTATTTGTAGGTTTTAGAGGTTCTATATTGCGCTGAGGCAAGGAATCAAAAAAGGCTTTCGAAATGAGAGACTTCTTGGAACCACAGTCCAAAAAGGAGTCACATTCCACATTATAGATTGAAACTTTCTGTGTTTCCCTGTTCTGTGTTTTCAGCCTGAATGGCCTGTCTTACTTGTACTTACTTGTACTAGTTGTGGGACCAGACACGGAGGCCTCACCCGACATCTAGAAGACTACGTATGATTGACTCCTATTTGTCGCGATCTTGTGGCAGCTCTTCAGCAAACCGGAGACAGCAGCTCTCCCACTTTCTGCCAAACTTTCAAAATCCGCTGATGGTGTCGAGGTCGTTTTTGGTAGTTGTCTACAAATTCTTAAATTGACCACTAGGTCCCTGCGCCAATCTGGCAACGGGGAAGCTAGAAGCACTTGCTTTATTATGCGGTCATTGGGTCTTCTAAGGACATGACCAAGCCAACGCAGTCTTCTCTGTTTGACAATCATGGCGGTGCCACTGCCATGATTGTCAAACAGACAATCAAACATGATTGTTTGAACGCAGATTGTTTGAATCAAACATGATTGAACGCAGAAGACTGCGTTTGAAACTTTACATACAGTAAAGTTTATTTTATAAACGTTCACTATTTTAACTCTGAGAATTGATTCTTGACTTATATTAATTTCATATTCATTTTTCCACTGAATTATTTTAAATTATTTAAAATTATTAATAATTAAAAAGTTTTAATTTATTGACTTGCTGCCTTAATTTTTTGTGTTGCTATTCATTTGTTTTTTTTTGTTTTTTATCTTGTTTTGGGCCTCTTTTTTGTGTCATGACATGATCATGTTAGCTCCAGCTATTTTACTGAATAAAATATTTTCTATTCTATTCTACCTGTACCATTCATTTATTTTCGGGTATAATTTTAACTGGGTTTTATCCCTCTACAGAATTAAATTCGGTAAAATTTCTGATTAGCGTAGTATGGAAATAACTAAGAAATAGAAATAACTTTAGAAGCAGAATTTCATCCTAAACCCAAAAAAAACATCCAATTGCGTCAAAAATTAACCCCTCGCCCCACCTAACGTGTAAATATACAACCTAAATTATATATATATATATATGCACTGAATGTTTCGTAAGTCACTTTTCTCTTCAAATTGATTTAACGGTAGGTCAAAATAATGGAAAATTCATTGCAAATATACAATTCAGGGCACATATTTGCTCACTCTAAGGGGGAGGTGATGAAGTTTCTTTCTCATGTAAATGGATATTATATATGGATTCACGATGAAATTCTGACTCTAAAGTTATGTCTATTTCTTAGCTATCTCAATATTTCGTTAATCGGAAAAATTACCAAAAATTCTTTCATATGTGTTTGACCTCTCAATCCTGACGTTAGCTACGAATTAAAGTATCCTTTTGACGTGCTTCAAATGTTTTAACATTTTCGTTTTATGTAGGGTACATACTTGTACTTGTTTCATGTTTTAACCCTTTGGCTCAACGAGGTGTGCGCAATCCGGCGACATATTTTGCTTCAGGGGGTTTATTCTGCAGCCGATAGCTTGATGATTAACAATCAGTCTCAATCTCAGCGTTGTCACTTGGCATTAAGTATGACTTGATTGTAGAAAACACTACGGAGGTTTGGAGGTTCTTAAACCTAGAGTTGTTTTCTCAATGGTAGCAATAGGAGACGCGTAGGGCATTACTTTGATAATGTGTCGTCAGGAGGTGAAGTTTTTGTTTCAGGGCGTCGGCTCAAGAAAAATAAAGGTGGTTACTAAAAGATCATCTACTAAAGATAAATATTCAGGTCTACATCCTAGTTGTTGCACATAAGAGCTTATCCCGATGTCTCCCTCTGTATTTCACCTAGACAAGCTACATAGACATGACCTGAAAGTGTCATGTTTTGTGAATATTACAATTTGTCACGTTTCTGATCCTCTAAACGGAAGTCAGGCAGGCATCTAGTCTCCTCCACTCCTTGAAGCTGTTTAAATGTCCCTAGTAAATTGTCATATCTTCCCCTCTAACAGTTTGCTATGCGTTCATAATAAGGCCTGTTGCAGCTACTTGTGGCTTAACTGTTGTATAAAGTGTCATCTACTAAAATAAATAATTTAATAGATAGCGTTTGTGTAAAGTGATTTTGGATAGAGGATAGAAATGGAACTTGAACAATTCTATTTTGAAAGATTCAGCTACCAAAAACGATAATAAAAATCAATTTGGTAATTCTAGACTATAAATTCAGCTGGTGCCATAGATATATAATACCAATAAAGGTCAGATTCTCGCTACTTTTCATGGTATATTCCATTAATTTTTCCTAAAATAGTACGACTTAGAATTAACAGTCAAGCCTGAACGTACAATATTGTAGAATCAGGACTCTATTGATTTTAAATCTCTATAATTGGTACTCCAGAACCTAAATTTCTTGGCTGGTTTAATGAATATCTTGGATAATCTTGCAAATATTCAGGCATAAATCCTGTCTTTTGCAAAAAAAAACTTACCCCAAGGTCTCCCTCTGTTATTTACCACGACAAGCTAAATAGACATGACCTGAGGGTCAAATCTTACGAATGGGAGGGCAGTGGGGGCTTTCTAACGTTTTGTTATGTAAGCCTAATTATGCCAAGGGTTGCCACCGCAACAAAATAAAAATCACCAGTTTTTCACCAAGAAAATCACCAAACATCATCAGCATTTAACCAAAATAACCAAAAAATCACCAAAAATTTGTGGTCAATAATGATAGGCTTCACACTAAAAAGACGCGTTGGGTACCCTGGGCTAAGACATTACGTTTTTCAAAGGTTACTGCTCAAGAAGGAAGAGAATTTATACCAAAAACTGGAATTCCAGCCAAAACTGAAATTGCGACCCTAAAATCCTGTTTCTGGACATAAACAACCTTTTTATTTATTTAACTACTCTTTTACTTTTCTTTGTCTTTACTTTGCAAAATCTTTTTTTTTCCAGGTTTCTATTCAAAAGAATAACCACAATAATCCTTTTTCGTCCTCAAATCGAATTCTACAGAGAATGGAAAGCACAAAACGGTAATACAATATAACTGGCCAGAAACAATATAGTCAGGGAGCCACTCACCAAAAATGTGACAGGGGGGTGATCAGTGAGCAGCAGAAGGTTTGACAACAGAATATGGGGTAATCGATAGCGCTGATTATGAATATGGGCGTTATGTACTCTGCAGGGGGGGTTCTAGTCTTCGAAATTCCAAAAAGTCGTGTTTTTTTTTGCTTTAAAAAATTTTTTGGCTCTGAAAAAGGGCTTGAAAGAATGGAGTAAAGCATATATCCTCTCTTTGTTTAAAGATTACTTGCCAAATGTAGAATAATAAAACAGAACACCTACACTGAAGTTACTTCAGCCCAAAGTCGAGCAAGCACAGGGAGTGTGGACGATTTGAATCTAATCCATTGTACGAATGTAATAGGCCAAAGCAGGAATATCAGACTTAAATTTAATGTAGCATCAACTATGAATAATTTCTAGTAAGGCTTGTCCCATGTCAGCATTCTGCACATAAGAAAAACAGATAAGAATTTTTGCTTTTAAACTTCTCCCTCTAGAGTCCATTTACTTTAATGCTAAAGATTAATTTCTGAGCAAACTCCCATCAGAAACCTAGTTAGGCTGAGCCTAATCTCAGTCCTGGTAAGGGTGAACTACGCAGGTTCTGTATTTGTCTATAGACAAGTAGGTTTGACAAAAGTTTAAAGAACAAAAGAAAAAATATGACAATTTCTCTGTTTAGTGTGTTCAAGACACTAAAAAAAAAAAATATGTAGCGTTCAAAACCTTGTATCTTTTCTCCCCTATCCCCGAGACTTTTAAGTCCCTTGGAAAAAACCTATCCTAGGGTTCTGAATATATATTCATGTGGGACTATGCTTTCTTTACCTGAGAAATCATTTTTTTTCTTTCATTTCTGAGCCTCAATCTGTTTATAGCTAACATGGCTCACGTGGTAAAATACACGCATGTATTTATAAATTCAAATTTGTAACTACGGTAAAGCCGATTGCCAAGCTAAAAGGATACAGAAAAACTCAAAATAACGCCATTCTTTAGAAATAACCAATAAAAACAAGGCATAAAATATGAAAATTACTGATTATTTCACCTCAGTTAGACAGTGGAAACTAAGCATGCATGGAATGTCAACCACTTTTGTAGAAAATCACCAAATTAAATGAGAATCACCAAAAATCCCCTAATTAAAAAAGAAAATCATCAAAAATCACCAGATTCAATAAAATAACCAGAAAAATCATTAGGAGGATGAAAAATCACCAAATCTGGTGATAAATCATCAGCGGGGGCAACCCTGATCTTTCCGGCTATTCTACTTATTCCTGACATTCTAGACTACAGTGCTACCTATAATAAAAACCTAATAGATGCCGATTATCCAAAGAATTCTGGATAGACGATGGAAAATGAAATTTTAACACAATTCTATTTTGATAAATTCTGCTACAAAAAACGCTAATAAAAATCGGCGTTGTAGTTTTAGGCTATAAACTCAGCTGGCTGGATAGAGATACAAAACCTATTGAGTCACGATTCTCGCTAGTTCTCATGATTTACTCCATTATTTTATAGTGCATACTTCGCCAGTATAGTGAGGTGGTACATAGTGAGCTACTGACTCACTGAGTAGCATAGCATTATTTACCCTATTAAAAACTATTGCTGCCTTCTGTACATGACAAAATTCTCAGAAAAAAAAACAAAGGTATGTCTACAAAAATTAAATAAGTCTATAAGCAACTTAAAACTTTTAAGCCAGTCCTAGTCCCTATCATCGGTCATTCTCAAGATATGGAAAACCTGCTAATTTGATGACCTGTACCCATGTAGTGTCTTTTGATTTACCTCTGCCCTTTTCCATGTCAAAGTTTAAGGTCGGCTGAAGGTTCTTGCACTCTCTCTCTCCTCTCTCTCTCTCTGTTCCAAAGCCAAATCTAGTAGTAAATGAGTCGCACATATGCTAATCTGACAGTTTCAATAGAATTAGTGATAATAGTAGATATTCCAAGTTTTGACTCCATTAGACAAAGAATTATCGTGTCCGGCCTCTTGTGAAATTCACTTAACTCTATTTACCTGGTTGAAGACACATGATTTAGCCCAAGAATTATTTTGACGAGAAATATAGGCTCCTATAAACAATAAAACAGACAGGAATTCTGCATCCCAATTTAGAAAAGGGAATAAGTCCGTCAAAACTCAAAAGTAGCCACGAGTTGTAGGATGTAAATATGGAATTTTGTATATGAACAAATTTTGTACGGGAGGCTAAAAGGAGAAATATAAAACGTTTAAAAACATGTATTAAGTAAAATATGAATTAAGTAAATCATATAAAACATATAACAGAAAAAACAATAAACAAAAAACAGGAAAAACATATAAAGGATGCTGCAGAGCAGAGACTTGAATTAGAAAAAAGTCCTCGAAAAGCCCTTGATAAAGTGTGTGAAGGCCTTAGTGTCCAGAATGCTGCTGCTATGTTTGGGATTCCCAGAGCAACATTTCAGCGGTGTTATAATTAATATAAAAATTTGAGTCATGATCAGAAGCTTTCAGCCAGCCTTTCAAGAAAAAACAGCTTTGTCACAGTTTTCTTCCCTAGTGAAGAAGCTGCTTCGGTAATTTACTTGATCCAAGCTTCCAACATGTGCTACGGTCTGACTGAATCTGAAACAAGAAAACTTGCATATCAGTATGCTTTGACAAACAGCAAAAAAGTGCCTCAGGCAAGGACCGACAACGGAAAGGTAGGGAAAGAATGGATGTATAATTTTCGTTCACGAAACCCGACATTATCACTGACGAAACCAGAAGCAACCAGCCTCAGTCGGGCAACAAGTTTCAAGTTGCACAATGTGAACCAATCTTTTGAAAACTTGCGCTCTGTCCTTGAAAAACACAGTTTCACTGCATCTGACATCCATAGCACAGATGAAACGGGTGTTACAACTGTACATAGACCCCCCTAGAATTCTTGCAGGGAAAGGTCATCAAAAAGCCGGCAAAGTTACTTCATCCGAACGAGGCCCTCTAGTTACAATGATTGTAACAGTTTTTGCTAGTGTAAATTTCTTACCGCCTTATTTTGCCTTTCCAAGAAAGAAATCCCAGCCCCACATGCTGAACGGAAGTTCAAATGGGTCAGCTACTTGAGCAAACTCGTCTGGATGGATGTCACAAGAGCTGTTCTGCGAGTACTTGCACCATTTAGTAAAGCATTCGTGTGCCTCGCCTGAGCAAAAAAAGTTACTGATCCTTGGTAATAATGAATCACATATTTCGGTAAACGTTGTGAACATAGCAAAGGAAATTGGCAGTCTTTCTTACCACTCCTCCTCATAGTAGCCATATGCTACAACTACTAGATGCCAGTATGTATTCCCTATTCAAAGCTCACTACAACAGAGCGATGGATAATTCGATGCTAAGCAGTCCAGGAAGAACGGTTACCGTCTGCAATATAGAAGAATTGGTTGGTATATCCTTCCCACGTGCATTCACCCCTTCCAATATTCAGAGTGGATTTGCCAAATCTTATATTTGTCATTTCAACTCTGGCGTCCTTACTGAGGATGATTTTTGTCCTCGTGTGTAAGTGACAGACCAAGCATGTCGTCTGATCATATGGCTAATGAAAATGACAAAGACAAAACTCAAGGGCTGCCCAAGTATGCATGCCCAAAAGTAGGTATTACAGGCTTCACTGACATTGAACAACCTTCTTTTTACATTGTAACTCCAGAACAAGTCAGACCTTTTGCAAAAGCTTTTCCTAGAAAACAATCTAATAGGGGTAGGAAGCGTGGCACAACAAAAGTATTATCTGATACTTCAGTTAAAAGACAAATTGAAGCTAAGGAGAACGCAAAAATGGGGAAAAGAAGCAATGTTACAAGGCCAAAAGTAGTCCAGCAAGTAGTGGTGAATAAAATATTGCATTATGATGAGGAGAGCAATCAAAGTTTTTCAATGAATGATGCGAGTGATGACTCTGCTCTTCACTTAGGACAAGAAGAAAATGAGCAGCCTGTAGAGGACGGAGTATTTTATACTATTGCGGAGTCAGATTATGTGAATGTGGTCTATGAAGGGGAATATTACCCTGATATTGTTCAAGTAAAGAGCCATGACACAGCTAAAATAAGCGAATTATGCATGACAGGAATATGTAAAAGGAGGTGTCCTGAAAAAAAAGATTCCATAATGTACCCTCGCAGGTATATTTTGAAGAAGATGTCAAACCAGGTCTCCGAAGGAGGGACATTATCAAAACGATCCTGTTTCTTCGCTTTTGAATATAGATAAGTCCATAAAAGGTCTCTGTTTTTATATTTAGTTTAGTACTTTGGTTCCGACAGTCTTATAAGAGATTAAACTAATTAAAACTTGTATGCGTCTTTCAGTGGCCAAGTATGGACCATAGGTTGGCTCAATGGGGACCACCCCAGTCCCAGATGTTATACAATGAACCATAAGAAGTATTCATCAGCTAGGGTAACAGTTAAAAGTCATAAATCTACTCATGAAAACTATTCACTAAATATTACAGTTTGGTATAAGAAAACCTAAAAAATACGTAACTGGTTGCAAATAAAATCAATTAAAAAAAAGTTGCTCAATATGGACCACCTTCCCCTATATATATGTAAAAAAATCATTAATTTATTTTTCCTCCAGGAAAATCATATCATGATAACCCCCACAATAAATAAATAAATAAATCAAAACTCATATTCTACAAAAACCAACTCCTTAATGGTTTTTCTAAATATATGAGAGTCTACAATAATCTTGATATCACTAGTTAAACCATTCCATTTTCGTTTACCTCTATAAAAAAATAACAGAAAAACATGAACGGGAAGAAATGCTTCTAGATACACGGAAATAAACATTAGTACACTACCCCTTGGATCATGATACTGAACAGTAAACCTAATGCACAATAAATCACTATGACAACGAGGCTCCCAAAAATAAACCATAATACGTAGAATCCACGAAAGCCTGCAGTCAGCAAAATTTTTAAAGTTCCGTAAATTTCCCGACCAGACTGACAAGGAGAAATACCTGCTAAAATCCTCATTGCATGATTTTGTAGAACTCTTATTGGTTTAAGCATAAATGGATAAGTAGAGATCCAAATGCTTGAACAGTAAAGAATATATGGGCGTGTAAGAGAAAAATAAAGATGGCAAAGGAGAGATTTAGGAAAACAATGTTATAGTTTCTTCATTATATTTATATTTCTTGCCCGAATTTTACTAGTTATAGTTATATGTTGCTTAAAAGATAAAATTTCATCAATTATAATCCCAAGGAATTTCAAAGACAGTCCTTTTTATAGCCCAATTAGACATATTTAATTCCTTGATCCATGAATAAAAGACTTGTGACCGTGAAAAACTAGTAAAATCAGGCTTACCCAAGTTAATCCTTAGTTTATTTACTCCCAGCCATGTTACAATGGCTGGGCTGCTGGGCTACTGGACATTTCCAGCAGCCCTGCTCATGGACGCCCATAAGCTGAATTCCAGGGGGGGGCAAACTTCGTCTAATTGCTACTTTTAATGCTATATAATAGAAATCTCAGAACAAAAATATAAAAATAAGGCAGCATCATTCAGCCAGGGGGGGCAAGAGCCCCCCCCTGCCCCCCCATATGGGCGCCCATGGCCCTGCTGTCCCAGCTGTGCTAATGGCTGTTGTGTCACCAGCAAAAATTAAGATTGTTTCATTAGTCGGGTTTACCATAGTTCATTTGATCTATAACAAAATTGTTTAGACAAATCGGTAAATCATGAATAAATTTCAAGAATATTGTAAGATCAAGAACTGATTCTTGCGGAGCCCCTATTTCAACACGGTTTTTCCTGAATAAGAATCATTTAGCTGGACATACCTGTAACGATTACTTAAAAAACTTCTTACGAAATTCGAAGATTTTCCCCTCAGACTATAAATCTCACACTGTTTAAGTAGAAATTCACGATCCACCGCGTCAAAAGGTTTCATCAGATCTAAAAATACAGCACCTACTTTCATACCTTTATCTGATGCATGACTAATAACAGTTGTCAATGAATCATCGCCTGTTCCGTTGTAATTTTTATATTGTGTCTCTACCAGTAAGTTATGATCCTCCGAAAACCTCATCACTCCAGTATTAAAACATTTCTCTAAAACACGGGAAATAATGAGTAAGAAAGATATCGGTCTATATTTCCCTGGGTCACTTTGAATACCACCTTTATGAATTGGGGTTACACGGGCAGCTTTAAAGTAATTTGAGAAATCTCCTTGACGAAAACACTAGTTAATTAATTCACATTAAATTTTAGATATAACTGGAAAAATACATTTAAGTGTTTATGAGGTAATGTGATTATTACTAGATGAATTACTACGCAACCCACAAATATTATTTTAATTTCATCAGCTGTTACAAGTCTAAGGTGGAGATATACATCAATGGGGTCCCCCAGTCAAGAATCATACTTCGGATCACCACTATCCAGTACAACTGACATAGCTAGATTTGGACCAATATTCGAGAAATAACTCTGTATATCATTTTCCAACCTTAAAGTGTCTCTCCCATTGCACTAACTAATTCACTAGGTATACTATTTATTTCCATTCCAATCACTTCTCTTATTAATTCTCAAGTTTTCTTAGGGCATCCTTCCGCCTCCGTAAACTTTTTCTAAAGATATTTCCTTTTTTCAATTTCTTACAATTGTATTCAACTTATTTCGAAAAGTTCTAAATAATTCCTTATTTTCTTGTATGGGTTAAAAATTTGAGCTCTGAACAATTTGTCTCTTACATTTATTTGCTTCAAAATCAAAGGACTAACCCAAGAATTTTTACTTAAATGTTTTTAATTGAATGGTTTCAATGGGACTTCTTAACTCACCAAACTCCGCAAATTTTCATAAAATAAACCGCAGATTTGCATCCTGATCTTCGTCTAGAACCTCATACCAATCTACCTTTTTGATATCCTTTTAGTTTTATCATCGCAGTTTGGTTGATCATTAGAATCCCTGATTTCTTGCCTCTAGCCTCCTTTGTTGCAGCTCTGAAGCTAGATGAAATTGGAAAGTGGTTAGCTACAACGCTGATAAAGACCCTAGGAAAACTCAAAGGAACATTAGAAAATATATTATCCAGAAACTTAGTTGATATTCCTGTAATTCTTGAAGGAATGTTAATACAAGAATGCAACAAATTAAATAGACTACTAATAAATTCTATTAATAAATTCAGTACTAGCAGACGACTCGTCTATAAGGTTAATATTAAAGTTCTCCATGATAAAACACGGCATGTAGTTAACCAAGAGTTTCATTAATTGTTCTTCAAATAGGTCCATAAAATCATGGAGCAGGGTCTCTTGAGGTCTGTATACTACAACAATATAAAAATGTAATTTCCCTCTTGCAACTTGCAGGACAACCCCACGCAAACCTTCTCTCTATATATTGTTAGAGATCTTCTCTTGTTACAAGCTTATACTAAGCCTGAATATAAGCTGCTAGGCCTCAGTGTTGGTAATACTTTCGATTCCTTATATATAAATTGTAACCTGGGATATCCTGTAATTACGAGTCATGATCTTTTAACCACGTTTCAGTTAAAGCGATCACCTGAAAACGTTAGTATTTATTAGTTCCGATAAGAAATTATACACAGAATTCAGTCCCTGATAATTCAAATAAAAAGTGTTATTGCTAAAACAGCCTGAATACAAGCGTAGTGCATCAACTGTAAAAATATATCTTGATGGCTCATTTTTAAGAATTTCAGTAGCATTAATACTTAAATTTCCATTTATTTCTTCATAAAACTGGCTAGACAAGTCAACCTGTTGACTTTCTAGTTGCATAAAGTTACTTGTCTCAGAAGGTATCTCTAACCATTCTCAGTAAAAGTTATTGCAAGTGATCGTATTGGGTGGCGGTGGCGAAAAAATCGACATGAGCTAAACATATATCTTGGCCTAGACAAATGAAAAAAAAATGATAAACCTTACTTTCTTAATTATAATAATATAACCCAAATGCGTCAAACCACATAGGATCTATTACCATTTTTTTTTAACTTAAATATTTACCAGACACTTATATTGAACATTATTTAACCCAAACAATCTACTATCACATAAGCATAATTAGCTTTATCAAATCATGTGTCCATATTTATGATTCGAACGCCATGCTTCCTTTCAAGATCATTAATTAGAGTGAATGCTTCCCTAATTGCTAGTCGTTCGTTTGAATCATCTTGAAGTTTGATGACTAGGCAGGGGGGGGTACACTTTCGGACAACCAAGAGTCAATTCCGAAATCGTGCAATTTTGATTTTACATGAAGCAACTTCTTTCGAACGTCACGAAGAGACTTCGGCGTACCATTCATCAGATATATTGTCTCGAATCCTAGAAATCTTTCGTTTTTCAAATCAAAATCTCATTCCTGATTAACTTCAATGGCAATTCAAATTTCAAGAAATTCGTGTTTTCCCTGAAACTCATCAGCTTAACTGGGCTTGGGGCTGGGAGATCAAGGACAGTAATCCTTTGCTCTTATTTCATCTTGATCTTACACATTCCACATTACTGAATGTTTGTCATTTTATTTACTTTCCAATTTTATCATAGTAAGTGACATATTGTCAATGTGTGACTTAAGCTCTATTCTCCTCCACCATCACAGATATAGGATGTTTGACACTTGCTTCATTCCAGGAATAGCACCCAAAACGCACTTGTTGGGTGTCATATGACATTTCACAAGGGCGTCATCAAGTCAAATCTATAAATATAAAGTCATTAGCCATGAATATTAGCTTTAAAATAAACCCTTAAACATATATTTATGATGCTCCAGCTCCCCCCTAGTGGCGACAAGAATTCTTTTAGGGAAGCAATGAATATAGAATAGACAACAGCATTGACTAATGTTATTCAGAGGGTATTCATCCGGATCAGGGGTAACTGTAAGGTTGCCCCTACTAACAGGGCTAATATATTTGGTAGCGTGATACAAACTGAGGCGTTGGGTAAGAAATCGGTACTCAGAATTCAGTGACAACTGATTGTTATTACAAAAAAAGATAAAAAGAAAAATATTCTAATTCTGATTATGTTGAATTTTTCTAAACCTCTTCTAGGTCTAAGGTCAAATGATCTACTTGTTCAATCCACCAATGTTTACCGAAAAGAAAAAGATTAAGTTAATTCTAGGCTATCAAATGTTTCTATTTAAAAAGGTTACACTTGAACAGCTAGTCAAGGCTTGAGTTCTGGGTTATTAAAATCCTTTAGTTCAAACTATTGTTGAGCTAAGGTAAGAATAACCTTACTTGATTTTTATTCAATTTTCATTAACCCAAACCAAGAGATTCTCTTTTTATTTCTTGAAAAGAGCTGTGTATTCCCTGGACCTTTATTAAGCTTTAACTTTAGCAGGGAAAACTTAATTGAAATTATCTGGACATAAAGCTCTGGAAATTCTTAAGCTGACAATATTGTTCCCTTTTCCCCTAACCTACCTGTATATACATTAAGGTCACTTTTGTATAAACATACAGTACGGGTCTAACGAAATGAAAGAATGATTAAAAAGGGAACGGTGTTCCTCTTCGTATAAACGTCTGAAGATTGCACAAAGGAGGGGGGGGTAAGTAATGCTATTGTCCGATGATTCCAATTTCCGGATATAAGGTGTTTATAACGTCAAGCTAAGCCTCAAGGGACTCTAGGATAAGAGAAGGAAGCAAAAATGATTCTCCTAGCCTTTTCGTCTTGGTTAAGGTTCCTTTCCTCTTTGAACCCATATATATTCAAAGCTTAAAACTCTAAGAAGAAATTTATATTAGCTTATTTAACCTTAAACTACTGTTTTGTTCAAATAGATTAGGCCCTGTCTAAGTGGAAATGCTACTTAAACCCAAAATCCCCTATTTTATAGTAGATGTAGATTTCAGCACTCGTTGTTATTATTTTCTCCCATATACGTATTAAAGTTATCTCTAAATGACAGAATTACTTAGAGGTTTTCTTCTTATTTTAACTTTATCTTAAAACTTTTGTCTCCAAGGGGAATTCAGACAGACAGTTGTAGTTTATCGTAATTACAAAGTAAAACACTTACTTCTTGTTTGATCCAAAAAGACTACCTTGTTTTCGTCCCCAAATCCCTATTTCAAGTTCTGTCTTATTTTGTTCTTCTTTCCTCTCATTGGCCAGAGACCAGTTTGATGTAATCCTAATAATAGTTCTTTGTTCAAAAGATTAGTTTCCGCTTTCTCTATTTAAAAACCATGTTTTGTCATGTGATACAAGTCGCGTAATACTTCTAGCACTTGACCCCTTGAGTTTGAAACGGAGGTCCGGTATTTGAATTTTATGGCCCTTGATGGATCAAGGGTATTCTTATTCAAATGTAATGTTGAATCCTTACACAAAGAAAATTAATACTTCGTTTCCTTTATAATTACTCAAAAAGTCATAGTTTGCTCTTTTTACAATTTAGTCAGGTTATGATGGCTTTCCCACATTCTCACAACCTCCCCCACTTAAAATTCTTAGTACAGTTATTTTTTCTTAATGAAACCATAACTTTGCTAAGAATCAATTTAGTTCAATTTCTTCCTATTCTACATTTACGTGAAATCCTTGAGACTTTTGTTTCCTGTTGTGTTACCATAGTTTCCTAAATTTTTTTAATATTATTCGTATAGAGACTAGTCCCAATAGAGATAGAAATATATTGAAGGTATTGAAAAAAAATGTCCAATAGCTAGTCGTTTTACTTCCTTTTTGGTCCTTTAAGGAAATGTGCATTTTTCTTAGCTCAGCTATGCCAATCTGCGTCTTGGAGTTGTTCTGGAAATATATAGAGATTAAATCTTCAAATTCTTTGCTCCATTTGTTTTTTTATACCAGCTATGGAGAGGTTTCCCTATAGGCTAATTATCGATATGTTTAAAGGTGCCATTTCCTTTGTAATCTGCCCCCTATACATACTGTTCATCTTTAATCTTTCTGCAGTTAGACAACATTCTTCTGGCAATTTCACTATCGAGCTGCCTTTTATATATGTGAATTTACTGTTTTTTTTCTTTTTTGTAATCGAAATTTATTTTTATTTCTCCTTTGAAAGGAGATGTGATTAAATACTTTCCTTTCCAATTCTTTGGATTAAGATTTTGTTCTCCTTTGTGATTTTTGTTTGACATTCTTTATTAATTACTTCATTGTTTTCCATTTAGTTTGCTAAAATTCAGGAGTTTATTTGTGTGCTTCTAATAATAAATTGGTGGTTGCACAATAGTGGTATACTCTTTAAATTACATCTTTTTTCTAGACTGTCATCTTCTAAAAAATATCTCGTTTTGATCTTTACTTAACCCAAAAAAATTGAACTCGTTTTCTATTTGAAAAAAATACGATGTGTTTGACACTGGAAACGGAATGCTGAACATTTCGAACATTCTGAACCCATCCTGTTTATTTGATATGTAGATATCACAAATAACCAACGATTTCAATTGTTGTGTCGCCACATTGCAGCTAGTCGGTTTATAAAGTTCCAGTAAGCCGTAACGCCTATAATTTACCGATATTCTATAACCTATTGGTAGTGAATTTTCAATTTCGAAAATTGTCCTAAGCATGTCTGCCAGATCTGTGACAATGAATTGGGAGATTTTATTTTGTGCTTCAGGAGTAGAAAGGATTACTGTTTCTATTTTATTTACTAGTTTGTTTGGTTTGATTGAATTTTTTATTATTTCTTTGCTCATTTGTATTATTACGAAATTTAGCTCATTAATTTCCTTTGATATACACTCGATAATTCTCTTGGAGGTCCTTCCCAAAATTTCTAAGCTTTTGTTCCTTTCCATTCTTAATTCTCTGTCGAGGTCATTTACTAACGATATAGATCTATCCGACTTGCGTAGTAACCTTTCATTTTTTTCTGTTAAAAAATCTACCTGATGAAGAATGTTTTCTACATTTTCTTCCGTTGCTAGTACTGTGACCCATCCTATTGTTTTTCCCAAAAGTGGTACTAGACTTCGTTTTTTTTCGATTTGTATTATCCGTCATTAATGATTCTAGTATTTTGAGAATTCCATTTCCTTCACTTAATTCTAAATGTAATAGTTTGCACTTATCTATTACATATTCCTTTAGGTCATGTATTTCTCTGAGTTCTGTGAAATTATTTTTTTCCTTTTCTAAGTCTTAATTGACTATTTGTTGCACAATTTTAATATTTTCGATATTTTAATTTATAAAATTCAGACCAGTTAAATCAGATCTTAGGCTTTCTGTATTAACATAGCATGTCACCTGACGTATTTCTTTAACTGGGAAGATCTTACCAATCTCCTTGAAAAGTATTTGGCTATGTATTTATGTTTTCTTACGTAATATCCCGCTTGTAAACAGGGTCAGCCAAACAAACAGGGTTCCAACCATTTTCGCTGAAATGGTTTTATGTCCTTTAGTTACCTTTTAATATGGCAGGCTACACGTGTATTTTATTTAAAACTTTGGAAGGTTCTACAATCTTACATACTCATGGCACTATTTGCAGTGAGAAAGTTAAATGTCTTATTTTGTTTTACTCCCATACTTGTGAACTTTGTCCTCGTTACTCTTGGTGTTTCGATATGGTTATTAAGCCCATCTCAGCTTATATCATTGTTGGTATGAGGCTTTCCTATTCTGATAGACGATTGCATTTTCATAACGACTTTAATTCAAATATACTTAAATATTCTTTTCTTAGTGGTTCAGATCTTAATAAAGGAAATCTTTGCTTATATCCAGGCTTCCTCCCTCTTACTTTACAGTAATTTTCTCATTTTATGTCTAGTTCTAGAGTGTATTGTCTTTTTAACAAGAGACGGGAAGATTATTTTACATACACATCATAGTGTTTCCTTGGACCAAACCGATAATTTAAGGATTTGGAACATTTCGTCCTGTGAACATCGCCCTATTAATCACCGGTATATGGTTTTGGTCCTTGTTGGAATTTCATTAGTTACCCTCGAACACTTTCATACCGATCTAGCGAGAAAAGAAACTAAATTATACTCTGTTCAGGTTGCTGATTTTGAAGGGTTTTGTACTCTTCCAAAGGATACTGGTTTGGAGCAGCCATTTGAAAGTTTAAATTTATAATAAGGTATGTTTGTTATTTATTAAGGTTTTTCTATTTTTCCGCCGAGAAAATCCTTTAAACTAGTATCTTTATAATTGAGTGGTTTTGATTTAGCCTTTCTTTCATGGATAAATATTCCTTTTTCGTAATTATCAACTGTTTGCACCGAAGTATTTCCTTCCGAATTGTCATTTATTTCCACACTGGTTATTCCGTCCATGGGTTGTAATTGAGGTTCTGGTAATCTCAATTCTGTGTGTGTTCCTTGGTTACCAGAACCATTCCCCTCACTCGAAGTCGTTATGTAAGGCTGGTTTACATTTTCCAAATTGTTTTTATTTATTTGGTTTAATAAACTTCCCTTTAAATTACATTGCCAAATAATATGGGGGATGTTTTCCTCTATCTGTGTTTATTCATTTCCTCCACTTCAATTTTGTCTGGTATATAATCTAAGGGTCTGTTATTTATCCTTCACCTTTGTTTTACTATCCTTGTGCTCATGTTTAAAAAGCTTTTGTGGTCGTTTATCTTTCTAAGTTTCCATATATTTCACAGACAGTGTTTAAAAGTTTTGAGATCCCTTATTAAAAATAAATATTTATATAAATCTAATAGAACTGGATAAGATCTCCTATATGAATAATTATTTTATGGACTTTCTTGGATGACATACACTAAATTATTAGGGAAGATTTTGATTTCCAATATTCTTTTGTTGTATTGTGCCGCTTGACCTTTTCGGGCCCTTTTTAATTCATTCATACTTATTTGTCGACTGACAAATGCGTCTTGTACGAGATTAGATACCCGTTCATCTTCTGAACAGAACCCCTCCCTTGGAGTAGAAAAAATGTTGTCAAATACTGATTTCGTTTCGAAACCATGTAGTAGAAAAAACTTTGTATATTTTCTGCTAGCACCTATACTAGTGTTTAATGCTAATTGTATGAATGGTAAGAATTAACTCCAATTGCCTCTATGTATTTAATCATGGTGTGAGTTAGTATTCTTTTTAAACATTTTACTACATTTTCTTCTGGTTTATTAGATTGGGGTTTCCTTGGTGAAGAGTGTATAATTTTGAATCCTAACTCCTTGATCAGTTCCATAAAGGTGTTACTCGTAAAGCAGGTTATTTTATCTGACAGTGAAAAATGCACATTTACAAAATATGATTTGATTTCCTTTATTATAAATTCCATCACTGATTTTTACCTGAGGTCTTTGGCTGGTGCTATGACTGTGTACTTAGTGAAATGCTCTACCGCAATAATTATATATTGGTCACCGTTAGCGCAAAGTTGTAGTTTTCCAGTGGTATCCATTGACCAGATATGAAATGGGTGGTCCGGGAAAATACTTTCTTTTAATTTAGGATATATATTGCTAACTTTATTCCTCCAAACATAGATCACAATCCTTTACCGCCTCCTCAACTTGGCAGTACATATTTTCAAAAACACAACTTCGTTTTAACTTATTCAAAGTTTTTACCATCCCCATGTGCGCTCTTAGGAAAAGGCTCGTATGCATAAGATTAATAATTCCTCTGATTAGTCTTTTTGGTAGGATGATTTTAAATTGATGCATCTGTTTCCTTTTTTCTGAGTCGTCTATTGCGTACAATATTCCTTTCACTAGAATCAACTGAAGATATCTTCAACATTTAGCAACAAGTGGATTCCCTTTCCCCAAATTTAATTTTTCTGGTCTGTTGTTGATTTGAGGTGTGTCAGAAACTTCAAATTTTGGAAATTCTTCCTGCGGCTTACCCCTCTTGGTGCCTAGGTCGTCGGGTATTCCAGACCCAGCCCAATTATCCATGCTAGTGACCCTTTCTGTATTCCTAGTCTTTGCAAGCTCCACCGCCCGAGCTTTTCGTATCCATAACGGCTCGTCCCTCTCCGAGTCTGAATCCCTGGACGTTTGGGATTCGGCCCGATTATCCATAGTGCCAGAAACTCCCACAGTAGTTCTGGTCTTTGCAAGTTCCGCCGTCAGAACTTGTCTTTTACAAGGTTCAATTTCACTACTCCCTAAAATTGACCTGCCGTCAGTAAAACACGCATGCGTAATGCCCTTTACTTTTGGCTCTTTCAGTACGCAATGGATACTCCCAGAGGTTAGGCATCTATCCCTGTACCCAGGCTTGTTCCTTCTTATAGAAGGAAATTTCTCTTCAGTATTGCTACTGAATTCATCCTCTTTCGATGGTTTGATATCTCTGGGAATGTTTGAGCTACCTGTATTTGACTCACATTCCTCACAGCGCCTGGTCAAACCAGTCTGGCTCGACTGTTCATTTCTACCCTCTTTAGACTTTTCATTATTTTTATCTGTATCCTGGGGAGATTTTAAGCCTAAGAGTTTATTTTCTAATTTTATTATTTCATCGATTGCCACCTTAATTTCAGGGTCTTCTAGTTGAAATCCCCTCATCTCTTCTTTACCTATTCCAAAAAAAATCAATCGGTTCCTCGTCTCCTAATAGGGCTAAATATTCTACTTCTAACTCATCAAGATTAATTGACCTATTTTCCTTAACAAATTGTGAGGTAGGGTGACTCAAATAGTCTACAGGGTTCCTACTGGTGCTAATGTGGTGATATGTTTACAAATCGTTGTCTAGTAGAACCGTAATTCTATATAATTTTGAGTGAAGATCCTTTGATATTTCAAAATATGTAGTGCTGTACTGTCTGCAAATATGTGAGTCTTTGTGGCCCATAAGTACCCTTTTTGAAAGTGCTTTAGACTTTTTACTAAGGCGAAAACTGTCCTGTTGTAGTTATCAAACCTTGAGGCTGCGCCACTAAGAACCTTTGAACAGGTTGCCACTATTCGAAATCTATCTGTTGTTTCGCATTGTTGCATTAAAATTGAAGCGATACTTTTTTCCAAGGCACCCATGACAAGGTATAATTCCTTGCCCTTATCAGGAAATTCTAAGAAGGTTCTATTTGGATTTAGTAATTCTGTTTTTAATTTTTCAAAGACTACGCTTTGTTGTGGGCCAAATATAAAAGGAACATTTTTTCTAGTTAGTCGAATTAAAGGTTCAGCTAATTTTGCGTAATTATGATAGAATCCCCTGTAATAACCTGTTAAGCCTAGAAATGACCTGATTCCTGTGACGTCACTTGGTGGTTCTAATTTCTTTATAGCTTCTAATTTTTGTGCTTGTGGTTTCACTCCTTTTGTGGAGACTCGAAACCCTAACAAGTCACATTCTTCCGAAAAAAATTGAGATTTATCAATATTAAGTCTTAGATTAAGTTTTATAGCCTGTTTTAAAGTTAGTTCAATATGTTTCAAATGTTCTTCAAAGTTCCCTGACGTATGTATTGTCAAGTCATCTAAATAACTTGATAAAAATGAAGAAAACTTGGGTCCATAAACCTGATGAAAAAATTCAACAAAAGCGCGGGGTGAGAAAACTGACCCTTGTGGCACGCGCTTAAATACATAAGAAATACCCTTATTTGAGAAACTAAAATATTTTTGGCTTTCTTCAGCTAAGTTAAAGTGACTAAATCCATTTCAATAGTTGAAATGAATTTGGTTTACTTAGATAGATCAGAGTTGACCTCTGAAATTCTTTGAATACCCCATTGTGAGTCTTTTATCACCTTGTTTATTGATCTTAAATTTATGAGGAACCGGCTATTACTTTCATCTCACAAATTTTTTGGAGGACTTTTCCCATCCTTTCCTGGTTTTCCTATGCAAAATATTGGAGTTGTATATTCAGAGCGTCTTATTTCAATTATTCCTACTCTCACCATTTCGTTTATAAGTTTTTGTAAGCATTCTGTCATTAAAAATGGTAAAGGGAATTGTTTGACACACTTAATAGGTATATCTGGGTCTATTTTTACCTTATATCCTGGGAGGTCATTTTGCCCTACATCATAAGGTCCAGTTGCAAAGGTTCGTTTCAACTTTAATAAGACTTTCTGTACTATTTGATTTCTTTCTGAACTTAATGGACCCGTTTTAGTTATCTTTAAAAATTCGCTGTCTTTCCATACTATTTTATACTCCAGCATATAGAGGGATTCCTCTTTATTTTCTATTACTCCTGCTATTAAGAGAGTCATATCCGTTAAACATTCGTTGTTTATCACCTCATATGAACCAACGGTTTTACCTCGTGGTAAGTTTAGAGGTTCATCGCTCGTATTAAAATAAACTATTTTTATTGCATTGTTATAAGTTTCACACAGCTACGGAGATATGTGTAATTGTGTCTGAATATTCGGGATAAACATTATAGTGTCGCCGTTAGGTGCAAAGAGTGCTGAGTGATTCGAAAATTTGGCCTTAATGATTTTGAAACAATTGGCCTGAATACAGACCTGTTTCGCTATATATGTCAATCCCCTTCCCGAAATTTCTTCCGTGAAAAACGCAAGAGAATTTATTTTCTCCGTACTTGTATTTCCTAAAGAAATTTTATTATATTTTAAATTTAACGTACAATCAAGTTTGTTTAAAATATCATATCCTATAATTATGCCAAATTTCAAGTCTGGGACGACTAAAAACTTCCAGAATAATCTTTCATTCCGTTTTGCCTTATCTGTAATGCAGAATGCTATATTTATCTCTCCTACTAGCGGTAAAGTCTCTCCACTTAAAGATTTTACATTTCGGGAGGATGGTTTGAGTCGTCTACAAACCTCTACTGGAAATTTTTGAAATATTTCCTCCTTTAACAAGCTTCTTTGGCACCCGCTATTACAAAACATTTTACAAAATTTTGGTCTGCTATTTTAGCAGTCCACATAAATGGGAAAGAACTTTGTACAGTTTTATTTTCCTGCAACACACTAAAACAAATATTTTAATTTTGGTCAGAAAGAGGGGTTGTGACTTTATTTTCAGGCTTGGGATGTACTTCCTCTAAATCCTGCCTGATTAGTTTTTTTTCAATAGGATTTGGTGCCATACATTTGTCTGCACTATGCCCGAATTCTTGGCACCTTATGCATACTAGACTTTGCCAACAATCTTTCCGGCAATGTCCCGGTTTTCCACAGTTCGTACACTTTGAGATTTTGCAATCCACTCTCATGTGTCCTAGTCTCCCACAGTTCATACATTTTCATTTTTCATACTTATAATTGCCCTTGTTTTTATATTCTACTCTGTGGTTAACTCCAGGTTCTTTAGCGGAATTCCTGTCTCTTGAGTCTACTACCGCTGCTCCCAAGGACATATCTGGGGAGTCCCTATATATTAAATCTATTGCTTCGAATCTTTTTGTAAGTGTTAATAATTCATCTTGGTCGTCCGAGGCCTTAGATTGTTCTAATACTCTTCTTCCAATGGAAGGGAGCATACCACCCTTAAAAATACTTAACGTAATGTCATTTCCTGTTATATCAGGATAATTTTTTGCATAACCTATTGCTTTTCCCCTGATCCGGGAGTAAAATTGGTGTACTAGCTCAGATGGCCTTTGTTTTTCAGAGAGCAGCTCTTTTAGTTTTTGTGCGGCTGGTTTTTCATGCAAAAAGGCTTCTTTTAGAAGTTTTTCTAAATGGTCTGAATCTCTTATCTTGGGAATATCTAAACTTGTTGCGAATCTTTGTATCTCTCCTCTTGTATAACAGATAGCTTGATTTATCATAGCAATATCATCTTTCCCTAAACTCCTTTGTATTGTTTTGAGTGTGATAATCCATGAATGGATTTCATTTGGGTATGTTAGTAACGAGATGGGGGGCGCTTGCTCCACAAATAGGTTCGAAGCCTGTTTGTGACTGGGGCGTCTCCATTGCTCCTGTAGGGCGTTTATTCTAGCTTGTGTGATCTCTTCTACTCTTATTCTCTCCTCTTGCACTTGTAGTAGTGCAATTTCTAATTCTTTAATTTTGTTTTCATTGGAACTCATGATGGATCTATTCTTTTCAATTCTTAGTATGGGAAACGCTTTGATCCGTTATAGTGCTTTAAGTCGCTAAAATGGGTCTACTTATAAATTGTATGAGAATTTTCTCAGTATCTTGATTTAAATTTACCCTCAAGTTTAGTATTATAATTACACAGTCTTGAGGATGATTAACCTATGACCATATTTAAGTAAATTATAGACGATTCGGATACTAGAACTTGTAGCAAAGAGAAAATAAAGGAGAAGAAAGAAAGAATCTTAAGAAGATAAAAGATAAAAGTCTGTCTGAGCTTCCCTTTAAGGTTAAAATCCCTTTCAGGTTAAGGTTTCTTTAATGAACACTTTCTCAAACTTTTTGGTCTTGGATAGGTTTGGAAAACTGAACACACACCTTCTTGTGAGGAACGGAAGACTAAATTTTACCAAATTTTATAAATTTAATTAATCCTCCCTCACTTATACGAAAGTTGCACCGAGTACCGCTGCGACCAGTTGTAAGGTTGCCCCTACTAACAGGGATAATATATTTGGTAGCGTGATACAAACTGAGGCGTTGGGTAAGAAATCGGTACTCAGAATTCAGTGACAACTGATTTTTATTACAAAACAAGATAAAAAGAAAAATATTCTAATTCTGATTATGTTGAATCTTTCTAAACCTCTTCTAGGTCTAAGGTCAAATGATCTACTTGTTCAATCCACCAATGTTTACCGAAAAGAAAAAGATGAAGTTAATTCTAGGCTATCAAATGTTTCTATTTAAAAAGGTTACACTTGAACAGCTAGTCAAGGCTTGAGTTCTGGGTTATTAAAATTCTTTAGTTCAAACCATTGTTGAGCTAAGCTAAGAATAACCGTACTTGATTTTAATTCAATTTTCATTAACCCAAACCAAGAGATTCTCTTATTATTTCTTGAAAACAGCTATGTTATCCTTGGACCTTTATAAAGCTTTAACTTAAGCAGGGAAAAATTAATTGAAATTATCTTGACATAAAGGTTTGGAAATTTTTAAGCTGAAAATATTGTTCCCTTTTCCCTTAACCTACCTGTATAAATATTAAGGTCACCTTTGTATAAACATGCAGTACGGGTTTAACGAAATGAAAGAATGATTAAAAAGGGAACGGTGTTCCTCTTCGTATAAACGTCTGAAGATTGCACAAGGGGGGGGGGTAAGTAATGTTAGTGTCCGATAATTCGAATTTGCGGATATAAGGTGCTTATAAAGTCAAGCTAAGCCTCAAGGGACTCTAGGCTGAAAAGGGGGAGCACAAATGGCTCTCCTAGCGTTCTCTTCTTGGTTAAGGTTCCTTCCCTCTTTGAACCCTCAGTTATTCAAAGCTTAAATTCCTAGGAAGAAATTTAATTTAGCTTATTTTAACTTTAAAATGCTGTTTTGTGCAAATAGCTCAAGCAATGTCTAAGTAGAAATACTACTTAAACCCAAAATCCCCAACTTTATAGTAAATGTAGATTTCAGCACTAGTTGTTATTATTTTCTCCCATATACGTATTAAAGTTATCTCTAAATGACAGAAATCCTTAGAGGTTTTCTCCTTATTTTAACTTTATCTTAAAACTTTTGTCTCCAAGGGGAATTCAGACAGACAGTGGTAGTTTATCGTAATTACAAAGTAAAACACTTACTTCTTGTTTGATCCAAGAAAAACTGTCCTGTTTTGGTCCCCGAAATCCCCATTTTAAGTTTTGTATTATTTTGTTCTTCGTTCCTCTCATTGGCCAGAGACCAGTTTGATGTAATCCTAATAATAGTTCTTTGTTCAAAAGATTATTTTCCGCTTTCTCTATTAAAATCCTGTTTTTGTCATATGATACAAATCGCGTGATTCTTCTATCCATTGACCCCTTGAGTTTGAAACGGAGGTCCGGTATTTGCATTTTATGGCCCTTGATGGATCAAGGGTATTCTTATTCAAATGTAATGTTGTTTCCTTACACAAAGAAAATTAATACTTCTTTTCCTTTATAATTGCTCAAAAAGTCATACTTTGCTATTTTTACAATTTAGTCAGGTTATGATGGCTTTCCCACATTCTCACAGGTAACAATATTGCTATTAATTAAAATAAGCACCCTTATGTTTGTGTTGTAATACAAAATGGTTGGGGGACTTTCTCCTCAATACTTCACCCGGTCGAACTTTTCAAAATATTGCTAGGCTACTATGAACAAACGAATAAAACAACTTTTGTTTTTCTGAACTTTAACAGTGGTTGTAGTGTGATTAAAACAGAAAATTTTTTTTATTGCATAATACATTATTTAACAGAAATTATTTTTCTTTGATCTTTCATAACCAATTATTTTAGTTCATCAAACAATTGGCCAGACTTTGAAGGGTATTATTACCCTTGTAATAGTTAACCAGCTTAATATAGGCCACAGATATAATGTAGCAATCTGTGGTCCTGATCTGGAACCAACTGTCATGATTCTAAATACTACATAAGTTTAAGCACCATATTAATTATGCCTTGATGTTACCATTTATGATAACAAATAAGATTGATTCTTCTGAACAGTAGGAAAAACCAAAAAACTAACTTTATAAATTATTGAGACATCAAACAAATTTATGTAGTGTAAGGATACTTTTGCATCGGGAGCTATCATCATTTTTTATATATATATATATATATATCATGAAAACAGTTTTGTAGGCATTACTTATTAAACATTTTCTAACTGTCTTGTCTATTTTGGAAAAAAAACAACTTCTTGGTCAGGTTTATTCAAAATATAGTTTAGGTTGGAAAAAACTAAATCTTAGTAGAAGTCAATGATTGAAAAAATTCGTCAAATAAACGAAGCCTAAAACTCCACATAGCTCAACTTAAAAGTATTCAGTCTTGGGTAAATTCACTATCAATACCTGACATTGTTGACATCTATTTTTTTCGATTTATGTCTCTTATATATAATTATAACGGATACAACCCGATTATTCTTTTTACGGTTTAAATCTTTTGAGAAAAGTGCTTAGATAAACTTAAAACTGTTTAAGTTCTAATCCAAAATGAAAATTATAAAACTAATCGAAAAAACTGTTTCCTTTAAAATAGGGAGTATATTTTTTTAGAGACAAATGTATACCAAACGGTGGAATTGTATTTTCCCATTAGCTATTCATTATCATAAGAAAAACAAGACTACCTGCACCAGTAAATGCAGCTCTTATTACAAATAAATTAAAACACACTATGTGCAGGCATATTGTCAAACCGGCGTATCGGCAATATCTCAGGAACGGCTGAGGGCATAAAGCTGAAAATTTCAGGACATGTCCAGGGGAAACTACCGCTACTACTTGCTCCTACAACTAATGTTGCGATCACTTCTACTATCATTGACTGCAACTACTTTTTGTGACCACTACTACTACTAACTCTACTTTCTACTACTGCTACTTGTGACTAATACTACTACAATTGCCACAACTACTACTACTTGGGACTTCTACTGCCACTTGCTTTATTTTTTGAATTGATAATAAACTGCATTGAACTTGAGCTTGACTACTGCCTACTGACTACTGAACTACTAACACAACTGCTGCTGCTGCTACTGCTACTACTACTACTACTACAACTACTACTACTGCTACTACTGCTAGTACTGCCACTACTACAACCACTACTGTCACCACTACTACTATTACTACACCTACTACAACAACTACTTATGCTACCATTGCTACTACTATTACTACTACTACCATTACTGCTACTACTCTTACTACCGCTATTACTACTACATCTACTACTACTGCCACAACTGCTACTACAACTATATTCTGCTACTACTACTACAGCCACTGCTACTGCTACTCTTACTACTACTATTTCTACTTCTACTACTGCTACCACAACTTTTGCTACTACTACTACATCTACTACTACTGTCCCAACTAAAATACCCCAGCTAAAAATGTCCCAGATAAAAATACTACAACAACTGCTGGTGGCAATACTACTATTACTACTACTACTACTACTACTACTACTACTACTACTACTACTACTACTACTACTACTACTACTACTACTACTTCTACTACTACTACTACTACTACTACTATTACTACTACTACCACAACCACTACTACTACCAGTATTACTACATCTACTACTACAACTACTACTACTACCATTACTTCTACTACTACTGCCACTACTACTACTACTACTGCTACTACTACATCTATTACTACTAATACTACTGCTAATACTACCGCTACTACTACTGCCACAACTACTACTACAACTGCTGCTACTACTACTACTACTACTACTACTACTGCTACTACTACATTTATTACTACTACTACTACTGCTAATACTACCGCTGCTACTACTATACCTACTACTCTGACACAACTACTACTACAACTGCTGCTACTACTACTACTACAAATACTACTGCTACCAATACAACTACTGCTACTACTAATATTGCTACTACTACTAATACTACTACTACTACTACTACTACTACCACTACTGCAACTACTACTATTACTACAACTGGTACCACAATCACTAAAACTACTATTACTGCTACTACTACTACTGCTACTACTAGTACTGCTATTACTGCTACTACTACTGCCACTACTACATCTATGTTGTCAATAGGCCATAACTGTGATATCTTAGGAACAGCTAAAAGAATTAATTCGAAACATCCATGTACTGTTACTGAGGATAATGACCTAAATCAAAATACGCTAAAACATCCAGGATATCAAAATGGTGTGTCTGCAACATCCTAAAGATAACTAAGGGTATTAAGATTAAGTTTCCAGGGAACCTTGAAGAAGGATACTGAGCTAAATAAAAAGACACCATTTTAAAAACCTACAGGTTGTTAAAATGACCCACCTGCAGTCTCTGAAGGGTAAAGGTGTTAAGTTGAAATTTTCGGGGAATGTTGAAGGAATGTTGAACTCAATAAAAAGACATTTTGTGAATTCAGGCTGTCAAAATGATATATTTTCGATACTAGACAAAGCACAAGCTCACGTCGAAGTCATAAATAAAAGAGTTTAAAGAGACAAACATAAAGGGAGCTGAATATTGCTTATAAAATGATTTTTTCTTTAAGTCAATTTTTCTAAATATTAGTTCAAGAACAATCCTAAAATTTGAATTTAAATTGATTGAAATTCACGCAATAGTTATGTTCAACACAATAGTTATGTTAACGGATACTGATCTAGATGAACAAATAAGTCCTGAACAAAATAGGAATTTATATGAATACTAAAGTCAAAAATAAAACGAAATAAAAATTACCACAACAAGGAGTTGAGCTACTACACCTCCGAGGTCGGGGGGTGAGGTTGGGCAGTAGTGTAACACCTGTTTGTAGTAATTTCTGTTTTGTTTCAAGGTTGACTTGAATATTCATTTCAATTTCTACTCGTTTTAGGATTTATGATTTGCTTATCCACATTCGTTATTTTTATTATTGATTTGATTATTTATTTTAATTTCTGTTGGTTTTGAGTTCCATGTATTCTCTTTTAATAATTTCGGATCTTTTTAAGTTAGAATTATTGCAAGAGTTTATTTCTTCTCGTATTAAGCATTAAAAAGGCTCTTTACTTTCCTTTGAAAAATCTTTCTTTCACTTTTCTTTCTTGAAAGTTTTCTTTTAATTAATCTACCGAAAAACGAAACAGAAATCAGAGTTCATTTTGATGCAGTTTCTAAAGCCGACAATACATGTTAATGGTTTCATGACACAAAAGCGTACTGGTCTAAAACTGTAATACTGGGGTGGGGGTGTTTTTATGAAACCTTAACAAATGTGGACTATGTTTGCCACCCTAATAGAGCGTCAGTAAAGTTCAAAACGAAATGTATTTCGTCATGGTAAAAACCCCCAAAGTATTAGTATTTGTGGTTAAATGAGTCTGCTGTAAAATTCAAAGATCATTCAATAGTAGGAGCTTAGAAAAAAAGTCGGAGGAGCATTTTCCGTTTATTACGTCCACGTCATTGCGGAAATTGTCGTCAATGCGTACAGTATGGTCACAGGGTACTTCATCAAAGACATATTATTTGGGATTTCTGTTTCCCTGTTGAGCTATAGTGAACTCTATCAATTTGAATAAAGGTTTCCCAACAGCTGATTTATCTCAGCCAGTTAAGACTCGCATACCTGTTATGAAAATATGATATGTGATGTAAATTTAACCATTTATGTATAAAAATAAAGCTGTAAACCTTGGTTAGTCAAGTTTTAAATTTTGTTTTTTAATACATTTAGCAATGTGTCTTTTCCGTCTTGGTTTCAACCGTCTCTTTGACACCTTTATGAAGTTAAGACTTTCCTTAAGAATTACTGGTAGGTCTATAGTTACTACCGTGCAGTGGCGCCAATACACGAAAATGTAGGGGGGGGGGCAAGGATTTTTTTTTCGATTTTTTTTTAAATTAAGATGCAAAAAAAAGAACAACATTTAGCAAACATACCTAAAACAGGGGGTAGCGGCGAGGTCGCTGCTTGGCAAAATCGTTGACTAATCTATCCAAATCCAGTTTCTTTACCTCCTCGTTTTCAACGGCCATTATCATGAGATCACTGAGTCTGTCGTTTCCCATCGTCGATCGCAGATAGTCTTTCACACGCCCTAATGCCGAGAAGAATCGTTCATTACTGGTAGTGGTCACAGGCAAAGTAGCAACTAGCTTCATCAGTTTTAGCACTGCAGAATAGGCAACTGGGAGGTCGGATAAGATTTTGATAGCTCGAAGAAGATCCATTTTTGAAATATCACTTTTTGACAGATGCAGCTTCGCAAGAGAAAGCTGGGATTCTATGGCATGGTCGTCAACACCGAGAATCTCTTGATAATGACACATAACTTTTTCCACTTTTGAAATTTCGAGAAAATTGGAACTTGAGGGGTCGAAGGCAGATAAAGCGTCGAGCAGAGGCATATTCTGCATGAAACGTTGGTCCATCTCACTCGTGAAACGATCTATTACCTCAAAGTACAGAAGTTTACCACAGTCTGATTCAACTGGCTGACTGATATTGCGTTTACCGGTTGTTGAGTTTGAAAGAAAGTCTTTGAGACGAATGGAAATGGCTTGACCTCTTGTTTCGAGCACTGGTTTTAGATTGTGGAGATTTCGGTTCCTGGATATCGTTTAAAGCTAAGAATTCAGATATGTTTTTGCTTAAGTTGTTCCATTCGTTATCATTTCTCAGCTTTTTGAGTGTCTCATATGTCCCAGAAATCAGTGCAAGTGCCTTATAAATCAAGAAACTTCCGGATTGAAGTTGCTTTGATAAACAATTTACAATGACTAATACTTTTTCCATTATGTGTAAAGTTGAAGCAAAAGAGGCAGAGTTGATTTTGTCCAGTAGTCCTTTTGCTTCACAGGCTGCCTCACCGTTGAAACTATCAGAGACTGCGGCAAGCACATCAACCATAGAATAAAATCTGACCTTTACCTTCAAAATAGATTGGATTGCATAACACCAGCGTGCCTGGATAGTCCTATTAAGCTCCAAGACTGGTTGCCTACTAATACACTGGAATTCCACAAATAGCTCGTGACGAGTATTGCTGCATGATATAAATGCGTAAAGTCTTTGCACCACAGAGAAAAATTCAGAAAGTTCACTGATATTTTTTAGGCAGTCAGTCAAAACCAAGTTCACTCTGTGGGCGTGACAGTGTACATAAACTGCATGAGGCACCTTCTCCCTAAACTTTGCTTGAACTCCGTTAAATTCCCCCCTCATACCGGATGCGCCATCATAACATTGGGCAATACACAGCATCGAATCTACACCAAGCTTTTCTATAGTTTCACAAATCGAGGTGGATAAGCTCTCGGCGTCTAATTTGTGCATGTGATAGCAGCCGATTGGTCGCTCCACTACTTTTTCATTTGATATGCACCTGAGTAGGATCGTTAATTGTTCTTTTCTAGAAACGTCTTTTGTCTCGTCGACAAGAATAGCAAAGTAATTAGCTGACTTTACTTCTGAAATAATATCTTGGCGCAAGGCATTTCCTATCAGTGTAACTGCGTCATTTTGGTACTGATGACTGCAATAGTGACCATATCGGCGCTGTAACTTGGCCTTCAGCTTTTCGTTACCTTTAGACATTTCCTCCATCAATTCAACCGAATTCCCCCGGTTTTCAGAGGTTTCCGATTAGTCATGACCCCTCAAAGCAAGACCCTGGCGGCCAAGAAAGCAAATAGCGCGAAAAATGTACTTCATATGATCTTTATTTTCCTGAACCTCTTGAGATCTGGACTGAATTAAGGCATTCGCTATAGATTTCGAAGTACCAGTACTCATTATCTTAAATTCCGTCCATGCTGACATACAATGCCTATGTCTTTCAGAACCATCATGTTGCTTTAATAGAGCAGAACTGTCTTTCCACTTGCAAAATCCTGACTCAATGAAAGCCTTTTTTCCAGCAGTTTCTCCAGCCCTTAGAGTCCCCATAGAAAAATGGCGGCAAGCAAAACAAAACACAGAATTCAAGTTTTTTGAGTATTCAATCCATTCATAAGTCTTATAGTAATGTGCACTGAATTTCCTTCCGTTAGAAATGGAAGCCGGATATCTCTCAAGAATAAGTTGAGCTGGTTTGTCGTGACGCGTCCTAGAGATATCTGAGAGAGTTTCTTGACTGCTACTGGAACCCGCAAGGGGTTCAGCGATGCAGACCGAACTTTCATGTTGATCGGAGCCATTTATTGTTCCGCTTGTTTCCGAAATTATGTCACAGGTGGGGGGATTTATCTCAACTAACCCGAGACTTTGGGCGATGACACTATTGCCAGTTTCTTGCACTAAAGTTTCTTCATTTTTCTTCAACATTTTCACCGAAAAAAAATCCACAGTTTGTTATAGCTTTTTACTCATAGTTAAAAGAGCAGTAGACAAGGACTTCACTCAGACACTGCAAGAGAAGAACAGAAGAAACACGTAGAAAGTCACTTAGAAAATCACTCCCATACTCCACGGTGAAACTACCCCGCTTAGAAACCCTATAAACCAATCACTTACATTTCCTGTTCACGACAGTCCCATAAACTCCACTGAGACTAGTTATCCCATAAACTATTCAACAACGTCAAGAATCTGCTGACCAAAACCCCTTGAAACCCTAGAACACATTTCCTTTCCCAGCTACTAAAAAAGGGAATATACAAAACTCATAGTTTACAACGAATTCTTCACAAGAACAATAATAAAACGGGTACTGACCACATGAAGATTAGTTTTGAATGAACCCTCCTCGGAAATAAAATAGTGTAGACACGCTCGCTCTTAGACATTTCAAAACAAGATTATATAATCAGGGCACCAGTTTGTTGGTCGTATTTATTGGACCAGTTGCTGGTTTAATATAGCACATAGCTAAAATAGAAAATAGCTGTGAAATATAAATAAGAAGGTAATTTTCAAAGTGTAGGGGGGGGGCCATGGCCCCCCCCTGCCCCCCTAATTGGCGCCTCTGCTACCGTGACGACTAAAAACATTATTAAATGTATATTTCTGTGGGGAATCGGGAAGCGTTGATATCTTGCATATAGATAAAGTAGCTTATAAACACCGTAACTACAAAGGTGAGATAAAGAAGGCGGAACAAGAGAGCGTAGGCGGAACACTAGAACTGAAATCACAACTCAATACAAGTTTGGCATAGACTAATAAAATGGGAGAATATATTGATAGATGTATGGGTTTGGAAATAAATTACTCCCAGACTCAGAAACCCCAAGAAATATGTTAGATCTATTATAATAAAATGACAAATTGCTTGTCTGAAGTGTTTACTTTTTCCGTAGTATGTTTTTAACACAAACCTCAAACTAGAACCCATTTCTAAGAGAAAAAATAGTTTTGTAGAAAAGGCGAAGTGTCCAAGAAAAAATGCTTCCAAGGAATACATTTCTTCTGACTGTTTCTCTTGAAAGAGCAGGAATATGCTTGGTAAGGAAACCGCCGCAGAGACTACAGAGAATAACAAATTTTCTGTTAAATCATAGAATTCTTACTTTGCTTTTTTCTTAGCATATAGTTTTGAAGCTACGAATTTCAAGAGAGTCCACCTTAATATAGTTACAATAGAAAATGACATAACTGCAAAGAATATAACATAGAAAACATCCTTCCATCCTTGTTGGAATCCATGCTTGGTTTCATAGGGAAAACTTAGCAGATAATCCTTAAATAAACTTTGTATGCTCTGTAGCATTGAGAATAGAATGTTAGGTATATCCCTCAAATCTTCCTTGAAAACTGATATGAAATTGTCATTCAACGTGCCAATTTCCACTTGAATGAATAAAAAACAGTCCTTTAAAAACGTTATCATTCTCTGAAAATCAGCCTTCAACAAGTTTTTTTTTAATCATTCATGGGATCTTCATGGTTACTTTGTGAAGTATTCATTGATGAACACACTACGCAAACTCCAATGAGCACAATAAATATGATGAAGCAAAATATTACTCTGGAAAATGAGCTCATTATTTCTTTGACTGATATTGTTTCATAATATTAAACTGACAATGCACATTAGTTTGTATTTTTTTTCAGTAAAGTTTTTTCTTTTCAATGACCGTTTTTCCAAGAATTAAGTACTATTATTAGGTTAATGTAGTGCTGCATTATAGTGTTTTATGAAGATCGCTGATCAAAGTTTATGTTATTTGTGCCTTTCATTTATGCTATTTTACTATGTTCATGGCGATATATTTGGCTTTATAATAAACTTCTCTATCCATCTATTTAATATGCAGAATAATTTTACGAAACACATTTTGCAAGCAGACCCGCTATACTTTACCCCCCTCCTAATATGCAAATCTATAGCCCAAATTTATTTCTAAAGTAGCGAAAAATCTAACGAAAAAACTGGTGAGTTCTCGAATTCTACACAGCACAAACTTGAGTGTGTGGCGCATAATCTACAAGTAAAAAAAAAAAAAAAACTCAAATGAGATTCTCTAATTTGGAAAGCCTTATTTTCCACAGGGGGGTATTTTCCGGGAGGGGGGGTACTTACCGGGGTGTATTTTCTACGTGGGTATTTTCCAGGGGGGGGGGTATTTTCCACGGGGGATATTTTACAGGAGGGTATTTTCACGGGGGTATTTTCCGCGGGGTTATTTTACGCGGGGGTATTTTTGGGGGTATCTTCCACGAGGGGTATTTTCTGAGGGGGGGGGGGTGATCGCCGGGGGGGGGGTAAACGCCAAGAACCAAATAGCCGAGTCAAACTCAAAACGAGCAAAAATTAACATGAGTAGGGCTGAAAACCCCCATGCCTTCTCAAGACCAGAACATAATTTGCGCTTTACTGAAAAAAAACAAAAACAAAAAACAAATGATATTGGATTGTCAGTTTAACTGATATATACTGATATTTATTCCGTAAAGTTTTGACAAATTTTTAAATTCATTAATAAAAAAATGTCAAAACTTTAAGGAATAAATATCAGTATACTCGTATATTAGTTAAACTGACAATCCAATATCATTTTTTTTTTTCAGTAAAGCACAAATTTTGTTCTGGTCTTGAAAAGGCATGGGGGTTATCAGCCTTATTCATGTTAATTTTTGCTTGTTTTGAGTTTGACTCGGCTATTTGGTTCTAGGCGTTTACCACCACTCGGGTAAACCCCACCTGGCGTTCTGGCCTAGGGAAGGCATAGGGGATTTGAGCCCTACTCATGTTAACTCGTTTTGAGTTTGACTCAATTATTTATTGTAATTTCTGTTTTGTTCGTTTTGTGTTTCATTTATTTATCGATGCTGATTTGTGGTAGTTTCACGCTTGGTAGGTTATTTGATTTCATTTTTGCTCATTTTTGGTTTACTTGAATTCTTTACTTTTCTTTGAAAAACTTATTTTGTGGGAAAAGTTTTTTTAATTAACCTATATAATATGCAGAAAACTTGTACCAAACACATTTTGCTTGCAGACCCACTATACTTTACCCCCCCCCCCCTAATATGCAAATCTATAGCCCAACTTTATTTCTAAAGTAACGAAGTAACTAACGAAAAAACTGGCGAGTTCTCGAGTTTTACACAGCGAAAACTTGAGTGAGTGGTGCATAATACACAAGTACCAAAATTCCTTCCCCCTACTGAAATAAAAGAAACAAAACTCAGATAAAATTCTCAAATTTGGAAAGCCTTATTTTCCAGGGGGGGTATTTTCCCGGGGGAGGGGGGTAATTATCGGGGGGAGTATTTTCCGAGGAGGGGGTGTTTTCTGCGGGGGTATTTTCCGCGGGGAAGTATTTTCTGGGGGGCATTTTCCGGGGGGTGTTTTTTTTGGAGGGGGGGGGGGTAATCGCCAGGGGGTAAACGCCGGCCACCCGGCTATTTATTGTAATCTCTGTTCGTTTTGAGTTTTATTTATTTATTGATAGTGATTTGTGGTAGTTTCACGCTTGGAAGATTATTTGACTTTATTTTTGTCCATTCTTGGCTAAACAGAGCTCTCTACTTTTCTTCGAAAAACTTTTTTGTGGAAAAAGTTTTAAAATTAATTAAATAAAAAAAAACATGTTTTTTCAACTTAAAGTAAGGAGCAACATTAAAAATTAAAACGAACAGAAGTTATTAGGTATATGAGGAGAGTTGCCCGTCCGTAACACCTCGCTCTTTACGCTAAAGTTTAAATTATGTCTCAATTCTTTAAAAACAACCCTGAAACATAAGGGTTGTTTAATTAGAACAATAAGAAACCTTTTCAAAAGTGCCAAAAACTTTAGCATGAAGAACGAGACGTTGAGGAGGGGGCAACCCGCCTCATATACCTAATAATTTATGTTCGTTTTTAAGTTTTAATGTTACTCCTTACTTTTAGTTAATTTTTTTTATTTAGTTAATTCTTTGTTAGAGCTGCAGTCTCTTGAACTTTATTTTAAAGGAATAATCACAGAGGCTTTCAGGAATAACATTCATCAACAGACTATACTCACAACCCTGTTTTTAGCAGCTGGGTGTCTCCTCTTGTAGGTAAGCTTACCCCGTCGTGTTTCTGCGTGTTTATAGTATTGTCTTGACTAAAGTTGGGACTCAAGCCCGAATCTAGTGGAGGGGGCTACGGGGTTTGACCCCCCCCCCCGAAATTTTCGTCCGACTCGTGAAAAACGCAACAAAAATTCATATACACAAAAATTTGATAAGTTTTTTAGATTTTTTAGTTTAACCCCCAAGGGGTTTTAACCCCCCCCCCGAAACAAAAATCCTGGATGTTCTCTTACTGGTATAAGTAGGGATAACTAGTATTAGGGATGTAGTGAATCTACATGTGGGAAACGGCCATTGACAGCACATCAAATCCCTCACTGAGAGGTTGTAATACTAGCTTATAGGAGCCACAACTTGTCCCGAAGGCCCAATTTCGCATCCTCTGTAGTGATACCATTAGGTTTTTAGAAGCCTTAAAAAAGCACGCATCCCTTTTCAGCGATTTGCCCAGTTCATAACCTCTCCTAGGATGGATGGATGATAGACTACCTATTAACAAGTGAAAAAGACATCATTTCTATACAGTCCTGAAAAAGGATTATACCAGCATTGCCTCTCACTCAGACTGTTTTTTTTTTCTCCAATTAGCCCTTTCTTGACGGCAACTTGTTTTTAATTCAAATGAAATAAAAATTATACAACCGTGAAAAAGGTTTATGCCAGCTTTGCTTCTCACTCAGACTATCTGTCTTGTCTTTTTCTCCAATTAATCATGGCTTGATGGCATAACGGATGGTTCTTTTTTTTGCATAATTTATTAAAATCAATGCTAGCTTATTTCACAAATGGATCCCGTAACCCCAATGCGGGCGCATTCAGGATTTTTGTTGGGGGGGGGGGGGGTCAATTTCTTACAAAACCCATCAAAAATTTGTTCACGTATAGCCTATCGGTGTTACTTTTTTACGAGTCAGACAAAATTTTGGAGACGGTATTCAAGCCCAGAAACCCCCCCTCGACCTTCTCCCCAATAGGAGAATATTTCTCTCAAATTTATTTACGACGCAAATGAGAATAATTGAAAAAAAAACAAAGCCCAAAAAATTAAAACTCATAAGCTCAAAATAAGAATTCTTTACAGCAAGACTACACCTAAGGAGATGGACGGGGTTTCAGGTTAGACCCTCCTGTAAAATAAATAAAGAATCCTATTTCAATTCAAACACATCAAATAAAAAAAAAAATTTCTTTTTTTAATTAAGAGAAATAAAAAAAATGCAGAATTTTGGCTGTGCGAATCCGGAAGTTTCAATCCGACTTCATTTTCGAGGGGCTTCAGACTATTTTTCAAAATTCCCTTAATTTGTTGTCTCAAGAAACTTTTATTATTAAAACTAATCGAAATAATAGGCATCATCCGTGAACCAGCTACAAATGGCAGTTTTTTCTCACTAGACACTCTTTTAAAGCGCCTTTCAATTTTTGTAACCATGGGCTATGGTTCGTTCTTTGCTAGGTTCCAGTCATCACGGCAACCATGATAAATTTGTTTCATAACTTCTTTTACTGATTTAATAGGTAGATACCGTAGTACAGTGGTGTTGAGACTCTCTTGTAGGCACTCTCAGTCTGTAGTAACCATCAAATTTGTAAGTATAGCACAACATAATTAGTATACTTTAGTTAAGCATATTTTTCAGCATAACTTTATTTTTTTTTTTTTTAAAGAAGTATAGTCCTCCTGACCTTGTTATATAGGAGAAATTCACAGTTATAATCAAACAACAACTAAACAATTTTGATAAACTTTTTGTGTCCTTTGAGATGAACTGGGACCGTTTTTCATGACGGGTGATTCAAAACCTCCAATTTAGGGTCTTAGTCCCTGAACAATCGATTGGATCAATTAGAAAAATTAAAACTTCACACCCGGAATTTCCATGATCAAATATCCAATTTAGAAGACCCAAAGATTTTTTTGGCGAAAATGAAAATTAAAAAAAAACAACATTATAATCAATCTATCTTATGATGTTAGATTATGACGTTGAAGAAATTTTTGTAAGTGTTAATTTCGGTCGCCATTGGTTGACGCAAAATATAAAAATAATGAATAAAACGAAGAAATACAAAAAAAAAAATAGTTCAATCGACTTAAAGTGCGTCAAAAAAATTTAATAAAAAAGATTAACATATTTTCAATGTTTAGTACTGTTTAGCAGAATAGTTAATTAAAGTAATAACAATACTTTGAAACAATATCAGTCAAACAAATAATGAGCTCATTTTCCAGAGTAATATTTTGCTTCATCATATTTATTGTGCTCATTGGAGTTTGCGTAGTGTGTTCATCAATGAATACTTCACAAAGTAACCATGAAGATTCCATGAATGACTAAAAAAAAACTTGTTGAAGGCTGATTTTCATAGAATGATAACGTTTTTAAAGGACTGTTTTTTATTCATTCAAGTGCAAATTGGCACGTCGAATGACAAGTTCATATCAGTTTTCAAGGAAGATTTGAGCGATATACCTAACATTCTATTCTCAATGCTACAGAGCATACAAAGTTTATTTAAGGATTATCTGCTAAGTATTCACTATGAAACCAAGCATGGATTCCAACAAGGATGGAAGGATGTTTTCAATGTTATATTCTTTGCAGTTACGTCATTTTCTATTGGAACTATATTAAGGTGGACTCTCTTGAAATTCGTAGCTTCAAAATTATATGCTAAGAAAAAAGCGAAGGAAGAATTCTATGATTTAATAGACAATAGTAGAGAGGGGTCAGGAGGTCCGACGCCCACAATACCCCTTCGAATCCCGATCCGGACACTTTTTTTAAAAATTCCGACGCCCACACCAAATAAGGGTATAGCCTCCCTAGGGAGAATGAGTGCGTAATCGGTCAATGACCTCTTTTTCCAAGGTCGATTTATTTGATGTTTCTATGTGTAATAACTCCGGGGCGAAGGTTGCACATGCGCATTGAATTCTAACGGGAAACAATGTTATTGATCTAGGACTCGAGGGGAAAGTGAATTTCCGAGAAATTGATTGCGTAATCAAAGTGTGTCGACAACAACAACAACGACCTTGACATTCGCTGAGAGCGTGCACTTACAACAACAAAAACCCGGAATTTGGAACACCTGTGCTGTCGACCTCAATTCACCTATCGTGAATCAATAATTCCCCTTAGAAACAACAAATTAATTTCCCCTTTCTTGATAGATCAATCAATCAATGACATCATCTGTCAGACTTTAAAAATTTTCGCCCTAGAAACATTTCTCCAGGAATAGATCCAAATCATTAATGTCTTTGCCTCGGGAACAACTCTTTTGGTCGAACTCCAAAGGATATTAATAACCAAAGGCCATGGAAACAATTAGGCAAGAAACATCTTAGCGATGAATTGTTTTAGCGCGCGAAAAGGTTTCTTATTAATTTGAAATGCGTTAGCGCAGAGATGCCAATAACAAAGGAACACGCTGAATTTATGTTTAGGGATGATTTGAGCGAAACCGTTTTAGACAGGTTATGGAACTATTTCGGTGAAACAGATAGAGACATTTTAAAAGAAGATTTTTGAAGAGATTTTGGAAGAGGTTTTGAGTGTGGTCGTTATAATACACAAGTTTCATTTGAACAGTGTTGTGAGGTCCTCTAACCCAACCCCAAAGGGTTCCAATCCTCCTACCCCAACCCCGAAGGAAGCCCCCGGTCCTCAAAAGCCCCCCAAGCTCCCAAAGGCCCTCCACCGGTCCCCAAATGTCCCCCAGGCCCCCAACTGTCCCCCCGGACCCTCAAAGGCCCCCCAAGCTCCCAAAGGGCCACCGGCGCCCCCAAAGGCCCACCCAGACCCCCAAAGACCATCCCCGGGCCCCCCAAAGGCCCATCGAGCTCCCAAAGGACCAACGGGGTCCCAAAGGCCCTCCACCGGCCCCCAACTGCCCCTCCGACCCCAAAGGCCCTCCCCTGGTCCTCAAAGGTCCCCCGGGCTCCCAAAGGACCAACGGGGTCCCAAAGGCCCTCCACCGGTCCCCAAATGTCCCCCAGGCACCCAAAGGCCCTCCCTGTGCCCCAAAGGCCCACCCAGACCCCCAATGGCCAACCCCGGGCCCCCAAAGGCCCATCGAGCTCCCAAAGGACCAACGGGGTCCCAAAGGCCCTCCACCGGTCCCCAAATGTCCCCCAGGCCCCCAAAGGCCCTCCCTGTGCCCAAAGGCCCTCCCTGTGCCCCAAAGGCCCTCCCCGGCCCCCAAAGGTCCCCCGGACCAGAGAAGCGCCGCCGGGATAACACACACACACACACACACACACACACACACACACACACACACACACACACACACACACACACACACACACACACACACACACACACACACACACACACACACACACACACACACACACACACACACACACACACACACACACACACACACACACACACACACACACACACACACACACACACACACACACACACACACACACACACACACACACACACACACACACACACACACACACACACACACACACACACACACACACACACACACACACACACACACACACACACACACACACACACACACACACACACACACACACACACACACACACACACACACACACACACACACACACACACACACACACACACACACACACACACACACACACACACACACACACACACACACACACACACACACACACACACACACACACACACACACACACACACACACACACACACACACACACACACACACACACACACACACACACACACACACACACACACACACACACACACACACACACACACACACACACACACACACACACACACACACACACACACACACACACACACACACACACACACACACACACACACACACACACACACACACACACACACACACACACACACACACACACACACACACACACACACACACACACACACACACACACACACACACACACACACACACACACACACACACACACACACACACACACACACACACACACACACACACACACACACACACACACACACACACACACACACACACACACACACACACACACACACACACACACACACACACACACACACACACACACACACACACACACACACACACACACACACACACACACACACACACACACACACACACACACACTATATATACACATAGGTGAGTGTTGTCTGAGAACTCTGATTTGTGATATTTAAGTTGCTATATCTGACTTTTAATAACCGGATTTCTTAGTCTTTCGTAGGTGTGTGGTGTCTGAAACCTATTATTTGGGATGTGTGGGTTGCTATTTTTTGACTTTTCTGAGCAGGATTTCTTAGCCATTCATAGGTGTGTGTTGACTGAAACCTATGATTTGGGATGGTTAAGTTGCTATTTTTGACTTTTCTGAGCTAGATTTCTTAGCCCTTCATAGGTGTGTCCTTTCAGAAAATTATGATTTGGGAGGTATAGTTTGCTTTTTGGACTTTTCAGAGCTAGGATTCTTAGTCACTCATAGGTGTTTGTTGTCTGAAACTTTGAGTTTGGGATGAGTATTTGGCTATCTCAGACTTTTCTGAGCTAAGGTTTCTTAGTATTTCGTAGGTGAATGCTGTCTGAAACTCATGATTTGGGATATGTAAATTGCTATTTCGGGCTTTTCTGAGATAGATTTCTTAGTCTTTCATAGGCGCGTGATGTCTTAAACCTATGATTTGGGCTATCTAATTTCCTTTTCTGACTTTTCATAACCGGATTTCTTAGTCTTTCATAGGTGTGTGGTGTCTGAAACCTATGATTTGGGATGTGTGGGTTGATATTTTTTGACTTTTCTGAGCAGGATTTCTTAGCCATTCGTAGGTGTGTGTTGACTGAAACCTATGATTTGGGATGGTTAATTTGCTATTTTTGACTTTTCTGAGCTAGTTTTCTTAGCCTTTCATAGGTGTGTCCTTTCAGAAAATTATGATTTGGGAGGTATAGTTTGCTTTTTGGACTTTTCATAGCTAGGATTCTTAGTCACTCATAGGTGTTTGTTGTCTGAAACTTCGAGTTTGGGATGAGTAGTTGGCTATTTCAGACTTTTCTGAGCTAAGGTTTCTTAGTATTTCGTAGGTGAATACTGTCTGAAACTTAATGATTTGGGATATGTAAATTACTATTTCGGGCTTTTCAGAGTTGGATTTCTTAGTCTTTCATAGGTGTGTGATGTCTGAAACCTATGATTTTGGATGTGTAGTTTGCTATTTTCGACTTTTCTGAGCTAGATTTCTTAGCCTTTCATAGGTATGCGTTGTCAGAAAATTATGATTTGGGATGTGTAGTTTGCTATTTCAGGCTTTTCTGAGCTAAGGTTTTCTAGTATTTCGTAGGTGAATGTTGTCTGAAACCTATAGTTTGGGATGAGTAGTTTGCTATTTTTGACTTTTCTGAGCTAGGTTTTTTAGTCTTTCGTTGGTGTGTGTTGACTGAAACCTATGATTTGGGATACGTAGTTTGCTATTTTTGACTTTTCTGAGCTGGATTTATTAGCCTTTCCTAGGTGTGTGTTGACTGAAACCTATGATTAGGATGAGTGGTTTGCTATTTTTGTCTTTTCTGAGCTAGATTTCTTAGCCGTTCATAGGTGTGTGTTGTCTGAAACATATGATTTAGGATGTGTAGTTTTCTATTTGAACTTTTCAGAGCTATGATTCTTAGTCTGACATGTGCGTTTGTTGTCTGAAACTTCTAGTTTGGGATGAGTAGTTTCGCTATTTCAGGCTTTTCTGAGCTAAGGTTTCTTAGTCTTTCATAGGTGAATGATGTCTGAAACCTATGATTTGGGATTTGTAAATTACTATTTCAGGCTTTTCTAAGTGGGATTTCTTAGTCTTTCATAGGTGTGTGTTGTCTGAAACCTATGATTTGGGATGTGTGGATTGCTAAATTTGACTTTTCTGAGCTGAATTTCTTAGCCTTTCATAGGTGTTTGTTGTCTGAAACCTATAGTTTGGGATGACTAGTTTGCTATTTTTGACTTTTCAGAGCTAGGTTTCTTAGCCGTTCTTAGGTGAGTTTTGTCTGAAACCTAGGATTTGAGATATGTAAATTACTATTTCGGGCTCTTCTAAGCTAGATTTCTTAGTATTTCATAGGTATGTTTTGTCTGAAACCTATGATTTGGGATGTGGGGGTTGCTATTTTTTTAATTTTCCGAGCTGGATTTCTTAGCCGTTCATAGGTGAGTGCTGTCTGAAACTTTTGATTTGTGATGTGTAATTTGCTATTTCCGTCTTTTATTAGCTAGGTTTCATAGCCTTTCATAGGTGTGTGTTGTCAGAAAATTACGATTTGGGATGTGTAGTTTGCTATTTGAACTTTTCAGAGCTAGGATTCTTAGTCCATCATTGGTGTTTGTTGTCGGAAACCAATAGTTTGGGATGACTTGTTTGCTATTTCAGGCTTGTTCATTTGAATTTCTGTCATGAAATGTAAGAGTTGGAAAATTAGGGTCTTAGTCCACCAGCTCAGTATTAGGGTCCCAGTCCACCAGCCTGAATGGTGGAAATTCACTACCTCAGAATTGGGGTCTTAGTCCACCAGCCCGAATGGTGGAAATGCACTAGCTCAGAATTCGGGACTAAGTCCACCAGCCAGACTGGTGGAAATTCACTAGCTCAGACTTGGGGTCCTAGTCCACCAGCAAGAATGGTGGAAATTCACTATCTCAGAATTGGGGTCTTAGTCCACCAGCCTGAATGGTTTAAATTCACATTAGACGACACAAAAACTTACACACAAATAAAAAGTTACACACACTCAAAAAAACTTAAACACACACACAAAAACTTAAAAACAAACACATGAAAAAATACACACACACACACCAACAATTACACACACACTCCGATAATTACACACAAACACACACAAAAACATACACACACACACACACACACAAACTTAAACCATCACCAGAGAAATGACAAGCAGACAGAAACTTCCATACCCATAAAAACTAACACACACAAACAAACACAAAAAACTTACACACACACAAAAACACTAACACAAACACACACACGAAAAAAATTACACAAACACAAAAACTTACACACAAACAAACACGCACACAAAAACTTAAACATGAACAAAAAAAAAACTAACACACACATTCACAAAAACTTACACACACACACACACACACACAAACTTACACACACACACACTAAAAAATACACACACACTCAAAAAATTACACATACACAAAATAACAATCACACACACACACACACACAAAAAAACTAACACATGCACGCTAAAACTTACATTCAAACAAAAACTTACATGCACACAAAAACTTAAACACACACACACACACAAAACATACACACACAAACACAAAAAAACACACACACACACACGCAAAAAAAAACACACACACAAAAATAAACACACACACAAACAAACACACACACAAAAAAACAAAATTAAAAATGAACACAAAAAAACTAAAAAAAACACACGCAAAAAAACTTACACACACACACACACAAAAAACTTACACACACACACACGAAAACTAACACACACACACCAAAACTTACACACACACAAAAACTTACACATGCACATGAAAATTTACACACACACACACTAAAACTAACACACACACTTCAACAATTACACACAAACACAAACGAAAAAAAAAACACTCAAACACAAACACACACTAACAAACAAACACACACACACACAAAAAATAACACATGCACACCAAAACTAACATGCACACAAAAACTTACATGCACACAAAAAATTACACACACACACACACACACAAACATAAAAAAAAAAACAAAAAATATCTATAACTAAACATAACGCCTTATATTACAATATCTAAAAATATTACACACACACACACACACACACACACACAAAAACTCAAACAAGCACACAAAAAAACTATAAAAAACATGCGCAAAACCGAGCAAACACACAAACTCGCAAAACTTCACACACACACAAACCAAAACTTCCACACACACACCAAAACCTCACACACACACACACACACACACACACACACACACACAAAAAAAAATACACACACACAAACAAAAATATAACATACACAAAAAATTACACACACACACACACACACACACACAAAAACTTACACACACACACAAAAACTTACATCCACACTCAATAGATAACACACACAAAAACTTACACACACACACAAAAACTTACACACATACGCAAAAACTTACATGCACACAAAAACTTACATGCACACAAAAACTTACAAACACACACAAAAACTTACACACACACACAAAAACTTACACACACACACACGAAAACAAACAAACACACACACACGAAAACTAACACACACACGCAAAAACAAACACACACACACACAAAAAATTACACACACACACACACACACACACACACAAAAAAACTTACACATTCACAAGAAAACTAAAATGCACACAAAAACTTATACACACACACAATAAAACTTACACACACACTTAAAAACTAACACACACAAAAGATTATAAACACAAAAACTTAAACACACACACACAAAAAAACTTACAACCAAACGCAAAAAATGACACACACGCACTAAAAAAAAAATAAACAATCAAAAACTTACACAAACACACATACACCAAAAAAATCTTACACCCACACGCAAAAACTTACACACACACAACCAAAAACTTACACACACACACAAACCATTACGAACACACTCAAAAATACACACACGCAAACACAAATCAAAAAAAAAAAAAACTTAAACACACGCAAAAACACTTACACACACACACACACGTACAAGTATTCGATCAATTAGTAACAACCATAACACATATACCGTTTATTGTTTTTACGACTAACATTTTGATTAATTATCGTTAAATGCAAGAGTTGGAATATTTCAATAGTCACATCTTTTGCACTACCTTCTCACAGTTATGTTCTCATGATTTTTCGAGGTTCATTTTGAATTTCTGTCATGAATTTCAAGAGTGGGAAATTTGGGGTTTTAGTCCACCAGATCAGTATTGGGGTCACAGTCCACCACGCTGTACGGTGGAAATTCACTAGCTCAGAATTGGGGTCTTACTCCACCAGCCTGAATGGTGGAAATCCACTAGCTCAATATTGGGGTCTCAGTTCACCAGCCGGAATGATGGAAATTCACTAGCTCAGAATTAGGGTCATAGTCCACCAGCCTGAATGGTGGAAATTCACTAGCTCAGAATTGGGGTCTTAGTCCACCAGCCTGAATGGTTAAAATTCACATTAGACGAGGTTACGTGCGCACACACATACAGAGAGAGACGACTAACACACAGGGACAACACACACACAAAGAGACGACACCTAACCTTTTCCGGCGAGTATGGCTAGGTTAGGTTAGGTTAAGTTAGCCCACGTACGCTTCACTTAGGTTAGCTTAGGTTAGGTGAGAGACAGGCAAAAAGTTAGGTGTATGATTAGGTTAGGTTAGGCTAGATTGCTAGGTTAGGTTGCTAGGTTAGGCTAGGTTAGCCTACGTACGCGCGCGTACGTAGGCAAACCTAGCCTAACCAAAAATAAACTCACCTAACATAATCTAACCGAAACTAACCACAACATAAACCAAACATTGTGCCTGTCTCTCACCTAACCAAAGCTAACCAAAGTGAAGCGTACGTGGGCTAACCTAACCTAACTTAACCTACCCTAACTTAATCTAGCCTAACCTAACCTAACCATAATAGCCGGAAAAGGTTAGGTGTCGTCTCGTTGTGTGTGTATTGTCCCTGTGTGTTAGTCGTCTCTCTCTGTGTGTGTGTGCACACGTAACCTCGTCTAATGTGAATTTCAACCATTCAGGCTGGTGGACTAAGACCCCAAGTCTGAGCTAGTGAATTTCCGCCATTCAGGCTGGTGGACTCTGACCCAAATTCTGAGCTAGTGAAGTTCCACCATTCAGGCTGGTGGACTGTGACCCCAATTGTGAGCTAGTGGATTTCCACCATTCAGACTGGTGGACTATGACACCAATTCTGAGCTAGTGAATTTCCACCGTTCAGGCTGGTGGACTGGGACCCCAATACTGAGTTGGTGGACTAAGACCCCAATTTTCCAACTCTTGCATTTCATGACAGAAATTCAAAATAAAATTCGAAAAATCAAGAGAATGTAACTGTGAGAAGGTAAAGCACAGCAAGTCACTACTGAAATATTCCAACTCTTGCATTTCACGATAGAAATTCAAAAAGAAATTTGAAAAATTAAGACACTGTAACTGTGATATTGTAGTTTTCATGTGTGTGCATAAGTTTTCGTGTGTGTGTGTGTGTAAGTTTTTGTGCGTGTGTGTAAGTTTTCGTGTGCATGTGTAATTTTTTGTGTGTGTGTGTAAGTTTTTGTGTGTGAGTATGTTTTCGTGTGTGTTTGTAAGTTTTTGTGTGTGTGTTAGTTTGTGCGTTTTTGTGTAATTTTTTTTGTGTGTGTGTTTGTGTGTGTTTGTGTGTGTAATTTTTTGTGTGTGTGTGTGTAAGTTTGGGCGTGTGTGTGTCAGTTTTCGTGTGTGTGTGTGTGTAAGTTTTTGTGTGTCTAAGCTCTTGTGTGTGTAAGTTTTTGACGTGTGTGTGTAAGTCTTCGTGTGTGTGTGTGTATAAGTTTGTGTGTGCGTGTGCATGTGTAAGCCTTTGTGTGTGTGTGTGTGTGTGTGCATGTGTCTGTGTGTGCATGTGTGTGTTTGCGTGTGTGTGTGTCTCTGTGTGTGTGTGTAAGTCTTGTGTGTGTGCAGGTCTGCGTGTGTGTGTGTAAGTTCTTGTGTGTGTGTGTAAGTCTCTGTGCGTGTGTCTTGTGTGTGTGGTGGTGTCTTGTGTGTGTGTGAGTGTAAGTCTTTGTGTGTGTGTGTGTGTCTAGTTTGTTTGTGAGTCTCTGTGTTTGTGTGTGTAAGTCTTGTGTGTGCATGTGTGTGTTTGTGTGTGTCGTGTGTAAGTTTTGTGTGTGTGTGTGTAAGTCTTTGTGTGTGTGCGTGTAAGCTCTGTGTGTGTGTGTGAGTCTTCGTGTGTGTGTGTGTGTGTGTGTGTGTGTGTGTGTGTGTGTGTGTGTGCAGTGCTTTCGTGTGCGTGTAAGCTTTGTGTGTGTGTGTGTGTGTGTGTGTGTGTGTGTGTGTGTGTAAGTTTGTGTGTGTGTGTGTGTGTGAGTCTTCGTGTGTGTGTGTGTAAGCTTCGTGTGTGTGTGTGTGTGTGTAAGTCTTCGTGTGCATGTGTGTGTGTGTGTGTGTGTGTGTCGTGTGTGTGTAAGTTTGTGTGTGTGTGTGTAAGTTTGTGTATGTGTGTGTAAGTTTTTGTGCGTGTGTGTGTGTGAGTCTTTTTGTGTTCATGTGTAAGTGTGTGTGTGTGTGTGTGTGTGTGTGTGTGTAAGTTTTTGTGTGTGTAAGATTTGGCGTGTGTGTGTGTGTGTTTTAGTGTGTTTGGGGGTTTATGTTGTGTGTGTGTGTGTGTGTGTAAGTTTTTGTGTGCATGTTAGTTTTTGTGTGAATGTTAGTTTTCGCGTGCTTGTGTTAGTGTTTGTATGTGTGTGTGTGTTTGTGTGTTTTATTTTGTGTTAGCGTAATTTTTTGCGTGTGTGTGTATGTTTTAGTGTGTGTGTGTGTATTTTTGTGTGTGTGTGTGTGTAATTTTTTGTGCATGTGTGTTTTTGTTTTTTTTTTGTGTTCATTTGTTTTTTTTTGTGTGCGTGTGTGTAATTTTTTGTGTTTGTGTTAGTTTTTGCGTGTGTGTGTGAGTTTTCGTGTGTGTGTGTGTGTGTTTAAGTTTTGTGTGTGTGTGTGTTTCTAAGTTTTTTTTTTGTTTTTTGTGGTTTGGTTCTTTTATTTTTTCGTGTTCTTTTGTTTGTTTGTGTGTGTGTGTGTGTGTGTGTATGTTTTTGTGTGTGTGTGTGTGTGTAATTTTTGGCGAGTGTTTAAATTTTGGGGTGTGTGTGTGTGTAAGTGTTCATGTGTGTGTGTGTGTGTATAAGTTTGTGTGTGTGTGTAAGTTTTTGTGCGTGGTTTTCCGCTTTTGTGTGTGTGTAAGTTTTGGTTTAGTCTATTGTGAATTTCAAAAAATAAGTCTGGTGGACAAAGACCCGTATACTGAGCTTGTGAATTTCCACCATTAAGGCTGGTGGACTGAGACACTACTTCTTAGCACGTGAATGTCCACCATTCAGGCTGGTGGACTGAGACCCCAATAGCGAGCTAGTGAAGTTCCACCATTCGGGCTGGTGGACTAGGACACCAATTCTGAGCTAGTGAATTTCCACCGTTCAGGCTGGTGGAGTGGGACCCTAATACTGAGCTGGTGGACTAAGACCATAATTTTCCAACTCTTGCATTTCATGACAGAAATTCAAAATGAACAAGCCTGAAATAGCAAACTAGTCATCCCAAACTATTGGTTTCAGACAACAAACACCAATGATGGACTAAAAATCCTAGCTCTGAAAAGTTCAAATAGCAAACTACACATCCCAAATCGTAATTTTCTGACAACACACACCTATGAAACGCTATGAAACCTAGCTAATAAAAGCCGGAAATAGCAAATTAACCATCTCAAATCACAAGTTTCAGACAGCACTCACCTATGAACGGCTAAGAAATCCAGCTCGAAAAAGTCAAAAAATAGCAACCCACACATCCCAAATCATAGGTGTCAGACAACATATACCTATGAAAGACTAAGAAATCTAGCTTAGAAGAGCCCGAAATAGTAATTTACATATCTCAAATCCTAGGTTTCAGACAACACTCACCTAAGAACGGCTAAGAAACCTAGCTCAGAAAAGTCAAAAATAGCAAACTAGTCATCCCAAACTATAGGTTTCAGACAACAAACACCTATGAAAGGCTAAGAAATTCAGCTCAGAAAAGTCAAAAGTAGCAATCCAACCATCCCAAATCATAGGTTTCAGACAACACACACCTAGGAAAGACTAAGAAATCCCACTCAGAAAAGCCCGAAATAGTAATTTACATATCCCAAATCATAGGTTTTAGACATCATTCACCTATGAAAGACTAAGAAACCATAGCTCAGAAAAGCCTGAAATAGCGAAACTACTCATCCCAAACTAGAAGTTTCAGACAACAAACGCCTATGACTGAATAAGAATCATAGCTCTGAAAAGTTCAAATAGCAAAATACACATCCCAAATCATAAGCTTCAGACAACACACACCTATAAATGGCTAAGAAATCTAGCTCAGAAAAGACAAAAATAGCAAACCACTCATCACAATCATAGGTTTCAGTCAACACACACCTAGGAATGGCTAATAAATCCAGCTCAGAAAACTCAAAACTAGCAAACTACGTATCCCAAATCATAGTTTTCAGTCAACACACACCAACGAAAGACTAAGAAACCTAGCTCAGAAAAGTCAAAAATAGCATACTACTCACCCCAAACTATAGGTTTCAGACAATATTCACTTACGAAATACTAGAAAACCAAAGAACAGAAAAGCCTGAAATATCAAACTACACATCCCAAATCATAATTTTCTGACAACACATACCTATGAAAGGCTAAGAAATCTAGCTCAGACAAGTCGAAAATAGCAACCTACACACCCCAAATCATAGGTTTCAGACATCACACACCTATGAAAGACTAAGAAATCCAACTCAGAAAAGCCCTAAATAGTAATTTACATATCCCAAATCATAAGTTTCAGATAGCATTCACCTACGAAATACTAAGAAACCTTAGCTCAGAAAAGTTTGAAATAGCCAACTACTCATCCCAAACTCGAAGTTTCAGACAACAAACACCTATGAGTGACTAAGAATCCTAGCTATGAAAAGTCCAAAAAGCAAACTATACCTCCCAAATCATAATTTTCTGAAAGGACACACCTATGAAAGGCTAAGAAATCTAGCTCAGAAAAGTCAAAAATAGCAAATTAACCATCCCAAATCATAGGTTTCAGTCAACACACACCTACGAATGGCTAAGAAATCCTGCTCAAAAAAGTCAAAAAATAGCAACCCACACATCCCAAATCATAGGTTTCAGACACCACACACCTATGAAAGACTAATAAATCCGGTTATGAAAAGTCAGAAAAGGAAATTATATAGCCCAAATCATAGGTTTCAGACTTCACGTGCCTATGAAAGACTAAGAAATCTAACTCAGAAAAGCCCGAAATAGCAATTTACATATCCCAAATCATAAGTTTCAGACAGCATTCACCTACGAAATACTAAGAAACCTTAGCTCAGAAAAGTCTGAAATAGCCGACTACTCATCCCAAACTCGAAGTTTCAGACAACAAACACCTATGAGTGACTAATAATCCTAGCTCTGAAAAGTCCAAAAAGCAAACTATACCTCCCAAATCATAATTTTCTGAAAGGACACACCTATGAAAGGCTAAGAAATCTAGCTCAGAAAAGTCAAAAATAGCAAATTAACCATCCCAAATCATAGGTTTCAGTCAACACACACCTACGAATGGCTAAGAAATCCTGCTCATAAAAGTCAAAAAATATCAACCCACACATCCCAAATCATAGGTTTCAGACACCACACACCTACGAATGACTAATAAATCCGGTTATTAAAAGTCAGAAATATAAACTAAAATATCACAACTCAGAGGTGTCAGACAGCACTCAACTCTGTGTGTGTGTGTGTGTGTGTGTGTGTCTTTATGTGTGTTTACGTCTGTGTGTTTGTGTGTATGTGTGTGTGTATGTGTGTGTATGTGTGTGTGTGTGTGTGTAAGTGTGTATATATGTATATGTATGTGTGTGTGTGTGTGTGTGTGTATGTGTTTATGTGTGTGTGAGTGTGTGTGTGTATGTGTGTGTGTGTAGGGGTATGTATGTGCGGGAGTGTGTGTTTTTGAGGGTGTGGTTGGGTGTGTGTTTCTTTGTATGTAGGATTGGGTGAGTTAGATTGTGTTTTTGTGTGAGTGGGTGTTTTTGTGTGAGGGTGGGAGTGAGTGTGTATTTGTGTGTGTGTTTGTGTTTGTGTGTGTGTCTGTGTGTGTGTGTTTGTATGTGTGTGTGTGTGTGTGTGTGTGTGTGTGTGTGTGTGTGTGTGTGTGTGTGTGTGTGTGTGTGTATGTGTGTGTGTGTGTGTGTGTGTGTGTATGTGTGTGTGTGTGTGTGTGTGTGTGTGTGTGTGTGTGTGTGTGTGTGTGTGTGTGTGTGTGTGTGTGTGTGTGTGTGTGTGTGTGTGTGTGTGTGTGTGTGGGTGTGTGTGTGTGTTATCCCGGCGGCGCTGCTCTGGTCCGGGGGACCTTTGGGGGCCGGGGGTGGGCCTTTGGGGCACAGGGTGGGCCTTTGGGCACAGGGAGGGCCTTTGGGGGCCGGGGGGACATTTGGGGCCCGGTGGAGGGCCGTTGGGACCCCTTTGGTCCTTTGGGAGCTCGATGGGCCTTTGGGGGGCCCGGGGATGGCCTTTGGGGGTCTGGGGGGGCCTTTGGGGCACAGGGAGGACCCGGGAGGGCCTAGGTGGCATGGGGAACCGGGGGGAGGACCTGTGGGATTCAGTTGAGTCTTTGGGATAACGGTAGACAGGGAAAGCCCAGCGGAGAGATTTGTGGGGTCTTGATCGCCGGTTGGGGGCCAGGGGAATTCGTTCCGGATTCTGGTGGTCCTTTGGGGGCTTGATGGACCGGGGGGGGGCCCGGGGATGGTCTTTGGGGTTCTGGGTGGGCCTTTGGGGGCGCCGGTGGCCCTTTGGGAGCTTGGGGGGCCTCTGAGGGTCCGGGGGGACAGTTGGGGGCCTGGGGGACATTTGGGGACCGGTGGAGGGCCTTTGGGAGCTTGGGGGGCTTTTGAGGACCGGGGGCTTCCTTCGGGGTTGGGGTAGGAGGATTGGAACCCTTTGGGGTTGGGTTAGAGGACCTCACAACACTGTTCAAATGAAACTTGTGTATTATAACGACCACACTCAAAACCTCTTCCAAAATCTCTTCAAAAATCTTCTTTTAAAATGTCTCTATCTGTTTCGCCGAAATAGTTCCATAACCTGTCTAAACGGTTTCGCCCAAATAATCCCTAAACGTAAATTCAGCGTGTTCCTTTGTTATTGGCATCTCTGCGCTAACGCATTTCAAATTAATAAGAAACCTTTTTGCGCGCTAAAACAATTCATCGCTAAAATTTTTCTTGCCTAATTGTTTCCATGGCCTTTGGTTATTAATATCCTTTGGAGTTGGACCAAAAGAGTTGTTCCCGAGGCAAAGACATTAATGATTTGGATCTATTCCTGGAGAAATGTTTCTATGGTAAAAATTTTTAAAGTCTGACAGATGATGTCATTGATTGATTGATCTGTCAAGAAAGGGGAAATTAATTTGTTGTTTCTAAGGGGAATTATTGATTCACGATAGGTGAATTGAGGTCGACAGCAGAGGTGTTCCAAATTCTGGGTTTTTGTTGTTGTAAGTGCACGCTCTCAGCGAATGTCAAGGTCGTTGTTGTTGTTGCCGACACGCTTCGATTACGCAATCAAGGTCCCAGAAATTCACTTCCCCTTCGAGTACCAGATCTATAACATTGTCCCCGTTATAATTAAATTCTCATATGCAATAATAGTTAAGGAGCTATTAAACCTGGAAACAACAAATAAATCGAACAAGGAAACAGAGGTCATTGACCGATTACGCAACTATTCTCCCTAGGGAGGCTTTGCCCTTATTTGGTGTGGGCGTCGGAATTTTTAAAAAAAGTGTCCGGATCGGGATTCGAAGGGGTATTGTGGGCGTCGGACCTCCTGACCCCTCTCTACTGACAATCTGTTGTTGTCTTTAGTTTCTGCGGTGGTTTCCTTACCAAGCACATTCCTGCTCTTTCAAGAGAAACAGTCAGAAGAAATGTATTCCCGGGAAGCATTTTTTCTCGAACACTTCGCCTTTTCTACAAAACTATTTTTTCGCTTAGAAATGGGTTCTAGTTTGAGGTTTGTGTTAAAAACATACTACGGAAAAAGTAAAAACTTCAGACAAGCAATTCGTCATTTTATTATAATAGATCTAACATATTTCTTGGGGTATCTGAGTCTGGGAGTAATTTATTTCCAGACCCATACATCTATCAATATATTCTCCCATTTTATTAGTCTATGCCAAACTTGTATTAAGTTGCGAATGCCAGTTCTAGTGTTCCGCCTACGCTCTCGTGTTCCGCCTTCTTTATCTCACCTTAGTAGTTACGGTGTTTATAAACTACTTTATCTATATGCAAGATATCAACGCTTCCCAATTCCCCAGCAGTAACATACTTTTAATAATTTTTTTAGTCGTCATGGTAGTTACTATAGACTTACCAGTAATTCTTAAGGAAAGGCTCAACTTCATAGAGGTGTCAAAGAGATGGTTTAGACCAAGACGGAATAGACGTATTGCTAAATATATTAAAAAACGAAATTTAAATTTAGAGTAACCAAGGTTTACAGTTCCATTTTGATGCTTAAATGGTTAAATTTACATCAGATATCATATTTTCATAACAAATATGCGAGTATTAACTGGCTGAGATAAATCAGCTGTAAGTAAACCTTTATTCAAATTGATAGAGTTCACTATAGCTCAACAGGGAAACAGAAATCCCAAATAACATGTCTTTGATGAAGTACCCTGTGGCCTTACTGTGTGCATTGACGACAATTTCCGCAATGACGTGGACGTAATAAACGGAAATGCTCCTCCGACTTTTTTTCTACGCTCCTAGTATTGAATGATCTTTGAATTTTACAGCAGACTAATTTGACCACTTTGAGTTACTCAATTTAACCAATTTGAGACTACTTTGAGGGTTTTTACCATGACGAAATACATTTCGTCAAAACTTATTTGACAAATTTGAGACTATTCTGATCGGTTTTACCATGACGAAATACATTTCGCTTTAAACTTTAGTGACGCTCTTTTAGGGTGGCAAACATAGTCAACACGTGTTAAGGCTGCTTAAAAAAAGCTCCCCCCCAAGTACTGCAGTTTTAGACCAGTACACTTTTATGCTATGAAACCATGTACATGCATTGTGGGCTTTAGAAGCTGTATCAAAATGAAGTCTGATTTTTTCTTTTTTTTCGGTAAATTTTCCCCATGACGAAATACATTTCGTTTTAATCTTTACTGACGCTCTTTTAGGGTGGTAAACATAGTTCACACGTGTTAAGGTTGCATAAGCCCCCCCTCCCAGTATTGCAGTTTTAGACAGGTACGCTTTTGTGCTATGAAACCATGTACATGTATTGTCGGCTTTAGAAACTGTATCAAAGTGAAATCTGATTTCGGTTTTCGTTTTTCAGTAAATTAATTAAAATAAAACTTTAAAGGGAGAAAAGTAAAAGAAAAATTTTTCAAAGGAAAGTAAAGAGCCTTTTTAATGCTTAATGCGAGCAGAAATAATCTCTTGTAATAATTCGAACTTAAAAAGACCAGAAATTATTAAAAGAGAATACATGGAACCCAAAACCAACAGAAATTAAAATAAATAATCAAATCAATCATAAAAATATTGGATGTTGATAAACAAGTCATAAATCCTAAAACAAGTAGAAATTGAAATGAATATTCAAGTCAACATCGAAACAAAACCGAAATTACTACAAACAGGAGTTACGCTACTGCCCAGCCTCACCCCCCGACCGGGGAGGAGTAGTAGCTCAACTCCTTATCGTGGTAATTTTCGTTCGTTTTGTTTTTGACTTTAGTATTCATATAAATTCCTATTTTTTTCAGGATTTATTTTTTCACCAGTATCAGTATCCGTTAACATAAGTATTGTGTTGAACATTACTATTGTGGGAATTTAAATCAATTTAAAATCAAGTTTTAGGATTGTTCTTGAACTAAAAGTTGGATTCAGCAGAGATTTTTAGGTAATAAGCATGAAAGAATATACACCGGTAAAGTGTTCAAAATATTACGTAAGAAAAATTTTCTTTTATAAACTACTCAGCTCCCTTTATGTTTGTCTCTTTAAACTGTTCTATTTGTAATTTTGACGTGAGCGTGTGCTTTGTTTAGTATCGAAAAGATATCATTTTTACAGCCTGAATTCACAAAATGTCTTTTTATTGAGTTCAACATCCCTTCACATTCCCCGAAAATTTCAACTTAACACCTTTACCCTTCAGAGACTGCAGGTGGACCATTTTAACAACCTGTAGGTATATAGTGCCTTTTGTGATTTAGCTCAGTATCCTTCTTCAAGGTTCCCTGGAAATTTAATCTTAATACCCTTGGTCATCTTTGAGATGTAAAAGATACACCATTTTGATATCCTGGATGTTTTAGCGTATTTTGATTTAGGTCATTATCCTCAGTAACAGTACATGGATGTTTCAAATTAATTCTTTCAGCTGTCCCTAAGATATTACAGTTATGGATTATTGACAACATAGATGTAGTAGTGGCAGTAGTAGTAACAGCAGTAATAGTAGTTGTAGTGGTTGTGGTACCAGTTTTAGTAATAGTAGTAGTTGCAGTAGTGGTAGTAGTAGTAGTTGCAGTAGTGGTAGTAGTAGTAGTAGTAGTAGTAGTAGTTGTATTGGTAGTAGTAGTAGTAGTAGTAGCAGTAGTATCTGTAGTAGTAGTGGTAGCAGCAGTTGTAGTAGTAGTTGTGGCAGTAGTAGTGGGTATAGTAGTAGTAGTGGTAGTAGTAGCAGTAGTAGTAGTAGTAATAGTAGTAGTAGTAGTAGTAGTAGTAGTGACAGTAGTAGTAGAAGTAATGGTAGTAGTAGTAGTTGTAGTAGTAGTAGATGTAATAATTGTAGTAGTAGTAATAGTTGTAGTAGTAGTAGTAGTAGTAGTAGTAGCAATACTAGCTGTAAAAGTATTAGAAGTAGCAGTAGTATTAGTAGTAGTAGAAGTAGAAGTAGTAGCAGTAGTAGTAGTAGTAGTAGCAGTATTAGCAGCAGCAGTTGTAGTAGTAGTCTTAGCAGCAGCAGTTGTAGTAGTAAGTTGGGGCAGTGGTAGTAGATGTATTAATAGCAGCAGTAGTAGTGGTAGCAGTAGTAGTAGAAGTGGTAGTAGTAAGAGTAGTAGTAGCAATCGTAGTGGTAGTAGTAGCAGCAGTAGTTGTAGTAGTAGTTGTGACAGTAGGCGTAGATGTAGTAGTAGTAGCGGTAGTAGTAGTAGTAGCGGTAGTAGTAGTAGTAGTAGGAGTAATGGTAGTAGTAGTAGTAGTATTAGTAGTAATGGTAGTAGAAGTAGCTGTAGTAGTAGATGTAGTAATAGTGGTAGCTGTAGTAATAGTAATGGTGGCAGTAGTGGTAGTAGTCGTGGCAGCACTAGCAGTAGTAGTAGCAGTAGTAGTAGCAATAGCAATAGCAGCAGCAGTTGTGATTGATACGATCACCCCTGGGAAAAAAACCCCAAAAAGAACAAAAAAAACGAACAAACAAACAAATGAACACGCATCCGTGATCTTTTTTCTGGCAAAAAATACAAAATTCCACATTTTAGCAGATAGGAGCTTGAAACTTCTATAGTAGAGTTGATGGTGCCAAATCTGATGGTGTGATTTTCATTAAAGTTCTATGACTTTTAGGGGCTGTTTCCCCCTTTTTTCGAAAATAAGGCAAATTTTTTCAGGTGCGTAACTTTTCATAGGTAAGACTAAACTTTATGAAACTTATATATTTGCAATCAGCATAAAAATCTGATTCTTTTGATGTATCGATTGGCATCAAAACCCGTTCCGTTTTTTAGAGTTTCGGTTACTATTGAGCCGGGTCGCTCCTTACTTACAGTTCATTACCACAAACTGTTTGATATATTTACCTTTATAATACTATAAAATTTCTTTATTGTACTTTTATAGTACTGTATATTACTTTCATGGTACTGTACCAAATGGCTCATTTTTCAGTTTTTACTGTCATTTCCACTTGATTTAGGAAAATTGCCTCCAACTTTGCCCCCCCTCACCAGGATTTTGACAAAATTACGCCACTGAAGGGAGGGAGATACCTCAAACGTTGCATTTAAATGAAAAAATGTTCCAACTCTCATTGAGCCTTCAGATAAATACAGAATTAGTTCTAAGGGAGAGACAAGGGGAGGGTGGAGGTAGAAACTTGTGTGTAATCCCCATGGCCGTATTCAGAACTTACGTTTTTGGGGACTATTTTTTCGTCTTTTTTAGGGCGGGAGGGGGGGGGGCTGCTACAAAAAAACTTTAAGAAACACATCAAGTTCTACCAAGAGCTCTGATTTTACCAGGAATTAAATGGAAATATGTTTTGTTTTCCTATTTTTTCATATTTTTAATGTATTTTTTTGCCCAGGAAGGAAGGAATTACTTTTATGACCACCCCCTTACTGGTGTCTTTGAAGCAGTCATTATAAGCAAGTAAGCAGATAAATCTCGTAAGTTGGATCACATATTTTTTGTTTTGAAGATAAACATTTCCAGCAAATATTTTTTGTAACAAAAAGGTAATACATGAAGCTAATATTTACAAAAGCCTGAAAAGTCTTGGGCCAAAGAGAAAAATTAAATAGAATCCAATCTCTATAGCTTTTAAATAGCAAGATTAGTAATCCCAAATCAATTCGGCTTATTACTAATTTTCGGAAGAGAAATATTCCAATGAAATTGCTTATGCTGATGATTACTAACTAGCAGGCCATCGGAGATGTCAACAATAGAATCGTGAAGCACCGAAATATTATAAAAGATTGGAAATAAAACCCGAATGCACGGATAAAACAACTTACATTTCTCAAGTACAAAAAATAGTCACGAAGTAAAGACAAAAACAACTGTGTGATGGGAACACTTGACAAAAGAGCTTATCTGCAAAACTACAAATTTAAAATGACGATGAAAATCCCACAGAGAACAAGTTTGCTGTTGCTGTCCTTACAGAGTAAATAGAAAAAAGGAATAAAAGCCCAATAAAAAAAATCTTAGATATAGTAGCTTATTATTAAATTAAATAGAATTATTTAACAAAGTAGGAATTGCAGTAAAATTAAAACTCCCAAAAGTAGCAACTCGGCTGTTCTTTATTACTATCAAAACAGGATAAAATTTTTCAAAGTGAAAGAGCAGCGAAGATGTTAAAAATAAAATAGCCAAGGCTCAGGGCGTTTTTCACAGTTCAAAAAAGTTTACAAGAATAGGAACATAAGTTTGCAAACCGAGATTAGAATATTGGAACCTACAGTGATGATAAAGTTCCAAAAAGTTCTGAAGCATGGACGCTCCGAAAATTGGAGGACGATTTGTTAGATGCTTTCCAGAGAAATTGCCTAGAGATTGTTTTAGTTGCCCGACTGACTGACCGTATTTGAAACAGTAGGCTGCACGGAAAGTGTGGTTCAATTCCATTTTCTAGGTCTATAATGAGAGAAAGGTTGACATTGCTAGGGCTGGTTCTGCGAACGAAGGATAACATATCACCGAAGGCTGTCCTTTTCGGCCAACCGTTTAGGGATAAGCGGAAAGCAGGTTGTGCATTGCTGGCGGGGGGGGGGGGGGAGGGGATGTCGTAAAGAAAAATTTAAGGAAAATGAAAACTTCCTGGGAAGGAAGTTTCTGGTAATCCTCGAGGATTATCCATCTAGAAGAGTTCTCCAAGATGATGATTCCCTGGTAACCCAGTTAAAGCCGAAAAGAAATAGTATTTATCTGCGTGTGCCTTATGATTTGTCGTCTCTTCAGGAAACCAAATGTCTACGTTTATGCTAGGTGAATGTCCATGTTACATCAAGCTACTTAGATATTCTTCAGTTATTAGATGATTTTTCCTACATATGTAAAACCTACACGTGAAGAATCGGGCTTCGTTGGGCCGTGGTGGCATTGCGCTTTTGGTGAAGGATGGGATGAGGCGTCGTATAAGGGATGATCTTAGTATATGGAGAGAAGATAAGGTAGAAATTTTTTCAGTAGAAGTAGAATTGAATAATAAAAAATATAATGAGTATGGTGTATAAACCGCCCAACGCTCACTTGTATGAGTTTACAGATGGATTTAATGAGCTCCTAGAAAAAGTCTCAAATGGTGTTAGTCATATAGTGATGGGTGGTTTTAACTTTAACTCATTGGATCCTTCTAGTCAAAATGGCGATTTTTTAAATTTTATGATATCAAATGATTTATATCCGCTTGTGAATATTCCGTCGAGAATTACAAGTCAATCTGCAACGATTATCGACAATGTCTTTGTTCGTTCAGTTGATTTGGACCGAAGTTTTTCTGATGTGATTATATTTCCTGGGTCTGATCATCTTCCACTGTCAGTCGCTATTAGTTGTGATATGAAAAGAATCCGGAAGAAGAAACTAAAAATTCGGCTCATGAAAAAAGAAAATCTCCAAAAGTTTTCAGAAGAAGTGTGTTTAATAGACTGGAGCCCAGTGTTCGAAGAGAAGGAATGCCCTACGAAAGCCTTGGATCACCTTATGGAAATTATTACCCCTATCTATGACAGAACATGCCCAGTAAAAGTTATTAAATGGAAGAAGCTTGTTCCCCGTAAACCATGGATTACAGAGGAGATAATTGAGCAAAAAGAATTAAATAATCAGCTCTATGAATTATGTCTGGATTCCAAAAGTGATGAATCATTTATTTTATTTACAAATCAAAGAAATCTGGTGAATAAAATAAGGAGAAACGCAATGTCTAAGTATTACGGTGATAAGCTGGAGGAAAGTAAAGGAAATATAAAAGGAACATGGAATGTCTTAAATTAGATCATGGGTGGAAAGGGAAAAGAGACCACGGCAGATGTTCATTTGGATGGTTGCAACCGTGATGATACAGCTGGAATTGTAAACAAGTTTGCAAGTTTTTTGTCGAATATTGGTTCTGAAGTGCAATCTAGTGTTATTGACAAATATAATGAAATGCAGTGCAATACTATCAGTGATGTCCGTGGTGAAACATTAAATATGGAATTCCAGCCGTGCACGTGTGAAGAAGTAGAGAAAGCGGTGCAGTCACTTAAGTCTAATTCTGGTGGTGTTGATGGTTTGTCCCTGTGAGCTCTTAAAGTGATTTTCAGATATATTCTTCCCTGTGTAGTGTTTATCCTCAACCTTTCTGTAGAAAAGGGAAGTTTCCCGGAGCAGCTTAAGGTGGCGAAGGGCATTCCCCTACACAAAGGCGGTCGTAAAGCAGACATTGAAAACTGGAGACTCATATAAATTCTACCTATCTTTTCAAAGATACTGGTGAAAGTGGTGCACAAAGGACTCTATGATTTCCTTCCGACTAATAGTCTGTTGAGCCAGACATAGTTTGGGTTTCGTAAGGGTCATTCCACGACGCACGCCTTGCAGCACCTCGTTCAAAGTGTAAACTTTTCATTAGACTCAGGTGTCATATATATGTCTATTTTCATTGACATCATAAAAGTCTTTGACACGGTTGATTTCAAAGTGTTGCTTCACCGAATGAGAAGTCTTGGATTCAAAGCAATTTGTCTAAGATGGTTTGAGAGTTATTGTTATGGTAGGTCCCTCAAAGTTGTTTTAAATGATGTAGTCTCATTTTCTTTTCCTGTGAAATCTGGTGTGCCAGAGGGCTCTTTGCTGGTCTTACTTTGTCTAGTTTATGTGGAAATGATGCGTTTTTATCTGCAAGATGTATGTATTACTTCCTTTGCTGATGACACTGCGCTAACAGTATTTGCAAACTCAGTTGATGATTTAATAGAAAAAGCTAATAATGCCCTGAAAAGACTGGAGGTATTTATGAGTTTAACTATGCTATGTGTTAATGTAAAGAAGACGTTTTTACTGACGTTCTATGGAGTGGTTGAGTCTATTGATGTAAGCGGTAAAGTCTTGCTGTGTGGAAAGCCTGTTGTTCAAGTAACTTCACTTCTATCTTGGTTTCTTCGTTGATTCTAATCTTACGTGGAAACTTCACAGTGATACCATTTCAGCAAAAATTGCACATGGAGTAGGAATACTTAGAAGAGTGAAGGATGTTCTGCCGCAGAGTACTCTTCGTACGATATTAATGCAAATATTTACCCGTATATATCATATGGTTGTGTCGTGTGGAGCAGCAACTTTTATGTGAACTAAAAGCGTGTGCAAGTGTTACAGAATAAAGCAGCAAAAATAATTGGGAAGAATATACAAAATGTGAAAGACATCAGTGCGTGTTTTAAATCTGTAAGGCTGCTTAACGTTGGGCAGACAAGAGACTACCAAGCCGCCATATTTGTTTATAATTGCGTGAATAATCTAGTCCCGCAAATTTTTAAGGAGTTCTGCCGTTTCAACAGTGATTTTCATGATTGCGATACGAGAAGCTGTGATAATCTGGTTGTTGAGCTTAAAAATTGTGTGAGATCAGGTTTTACTTTAGAGTATCTTGGTCTTTCTGTTTAGAATTCACTTCCTGTGAGCGTTAAGGCGGCTGAGCATCTTCCTCAATTTAAAAATAGATGAAATGAGTATTTTGGGGGGAATTAGTTGTTTATTATTTTTATTAGTTGTTTAAGCTTTTTTTTTGGGGGGGGGGTGAGTGGAAGGAGGAGGAACCTGGGGGGAGGGGAGGAGTGGGCTGATGGACAGGAGGAGGAGTGGGTGAATGGGATGGGGGGGAGGAATGGTTGGAAAGGCTGGGGGAGGAAAGGGTGGATGGGATGGGGGGAGGCTGGGAGTTGTAATTGATGATTATTATTGCTCTGGAAGGGTGTGAGTGAAGGGGATTGCCCTAGCTTTTTTCCTTATTATTTGTTTGTGGAATTGATTTATTAATTTAGGTTGATTTTGGAAAAGTTATGTATGTAAGCGCTACGCGTTAGCAAAAATTATTTATTTTCCCTAGCGTAGTGTTTTCTAAGTATATTGGCTTGATTTTTTGTCTATTTCATGAAATAAAACCTAAATCTAAACCTTAAAAACAGTAAAAATTGTGATAAAAGGTATAAAAGTAGCGCCTTCGCTGCCTTCTGCTACTCTGGGCACAGTATATTGGAAACTCAAGCTGCCGGTGGCAGATATCTGTGCATAATTAAAAAAGGTAAAGGTTCCAATAAAGACCCCTATAAGCATTTGCTTTGCTGCCTCTGATACTGACCGAAAAGATGGAGATTTTCAAAGAATTTTTTTTTGGAAAAGTCCCGCCCGTAGCAGCTTTGCTGCCATGTAATGCTATCGGTTAGGGGAGCCGGTGTTTACCCCCCGCCCCCACATAAAACATCCCCCAATAGAACATACCGCCCTGTGGAAAATACCCAACCGCGAAATATATACCCCTGGAAAATATCGCCGCGGAAAATACCCTCTCGAAAATACCTCCCTCCCCCGCGGCTGGTTGGTCCCCAATCACTTTCAACTTGTAAAAAAAAGACTTACTCTCAATTTCTGACGTAATGAGCATCCTCCGAAGTTTCTGCGACCATGAGATAGAGGTTGGGATGAAAAAGGAACAGTACCCCTCCTACACCGAACAAATTCTGCTCATTTTGGGGCTTAATATTACTCTTTACTTTTATAATAACAGTGCAGACCAGAAATATTCCCAGAACTCAAGAGGGATTAAATATCACTTTCACATTTCTTGATGTGTTTTTTAAAGTTTTTTTTATATCCCCGCCTCCCAAAACAATACCCCTCCCCCCAAACAAAAGTCCCGGATACTTTCCTGGGGATTTTGTGTCAATTTCTACCTCCACCCTCCCCTCGTCCCTCCCTTAGAACTAAATCTATATTTATATGAAGGCTCTATGAGAATTGGGATGTTTTGGCATTAAAATGCACCCTATGAGGCAATTCTCTCCCTCTCAAACTACAAAACATTCAGAGAACCCCATTGCAGAGGTTTAAACCCCTTATATGCAAATGTTTGGAATTGTGGAAGTACATGAAATTTACCCAAGACAGGGAAATCTGTTTAAACGTTAAAAATATGTCGGCTAGCTAGGGAGGGAGGCAGGGGCGTAATTTGATATGGGGCAGTGGGTGCAATTGCCCCTCCCAGACATTGGTTTGACTCCACCCCAGACCCGAATTTGCCCCCCCCTAAGCTGAAATTTAGTTTCTTCAAAAATCTTGTCAGAACCAAGATAAGCCTGTATAATTCAAGCATCAGTTTTCACTTGATTTAGGAAAATTGCCTCCAACTTTGCCCCCCCCCTAGGATTTTGGCGAAATTACACCACTGGAGGAAGGGTTGAAGTAGAAACTTAAGTGTAATCCTCATGGCCGTATTCAGGACTTTTGTTTTAGAGGGCTATTTTTTCGCCTTTTTAGGGCAGGAGGGGGGAGGATGTTGCGAAAAAGCTTTTAAAAACGCATCAAAAATGTAAAATTGATATTTAATCCCTCTTGATTTCCGAGAATATTTCTGGTCTATGCTCATATTATGAAAATAAAGAGCAACATTTAACCCCAAAATGAGCAGAATTTATTCCGTATAGAAGTGGGACTCCCTTTCCTCGTCCCCACCTCCGCTCAATGGTTGTAGAAACTTTGGAGGATAATCATTCGATCAGGGGCGGGTCTAGAGCAAAATCTTGGGGGAGGCACATTGTGACAAGGGCGCTAATGAGCAAAGTCTTGGGGGGGGGGGGAGCCAGTGTGACAATCGTGTCAATAATTTACCAAATTGACAAATTTATTCGAAAAAAAAAGTGAAAAAAGAAGAAAAATAGGGAAAGAGGGCGCCAGAAAAACCTTAGGAGGGGGGGGGGCAGAGTTTTTCCACCCCTCTGGATCCGCCAGTGCATTCAATCAGAAATTGGGAGGTCTGATCCTTTTTTTTATAAGTTGAAAGTGGTTGGAGACCAACCAGCCCCGCGGAATGTTTTCCAGGGGTATTCGCAGGGAATGGGAGTCTTTTCCGGAGGGGGGTATTTTTCAGAAGGTAATTCCTGCGTTTCTTTCGGGTGTATTTGGGGGAAGGGTGGATTGGTAAATGCATGGTCTCATCGGGTACAAAGAAAAAAATTAAAAAAGTGTAATTTAAATTTAGAAAACTTAAAAAGATGTAAGTTAAATTTAAAAAGCTACATATGTAGTAGCTTTGCTGCTGTTAACAAATATGATTACAGACTAAAGAAAAGGGGGAAAAAATAAAGAAAAAAGTTGTATTCTAATAAACATCCAAGTATTACCAAAACCGTAAACTGGTTTTTGATTTTGCTGTATAATGTTAATCTCTTTTGATATAATTTTTTTCTAAATGCCAACTTAAGATTCTAATTATACTGGTAATTATAACGCTATGGATTGAACCAGGAAACATGCAAAATAAGTAGAAGTTGAGATTACCAAATAAATTCTGAACAAGGCTAGATTTCAATCCACCTCTGCATTTTGCAACAAAATTTGATAAAAATTAAAATTATCTGCTTGGAAGTGGTATAAACACTAAGCGTAAAAAATATATCAAAGCATTTAAGTCTTTAATAAGCATATAAGTTCTTTACTAATATTCATTATCAATATATGGCACATAAGACACGTATTAAACTTCCAAAAAGGAAATTAGAAGTAAATGTTTCATTATTATTATTTGCTGTATAGTGTAAAAATATTCCGGTTCTGATAGGAAGCAAAAGGGGGGCTAACTGATATTTAAGTGGTTTTGACATTGTCTAGAGTCCAGTGGCGGTTCTAGGTCTGAGAAGGGGACAGCTGGCCCCCCTCCCAGTTCTTCTGACATTAGTTTCCTTTTATTTTATATTTTGAAGCTCCTATTAAGGTGCTTAATGACTGAAAATTGGTGCAATTAAAATTTATGTATGCCTCCAGTTTATGAGGCCTAAGTCGTACCTGCTACAGTCCAAAATAAAGTAAATGTTTTTATCTATAAGACTATTACAGAATAACATCTTTTTTAATAAATACAAATATAACAATATATCGTGAAAATACGCTTATACAATATCACAAAAATAACTTATATATACAAAAGTAAAATAAATTGTAAAAGCGTTTAATAAATTATTATAAAAATAACATCTTCCTATTCAATAACTTAGATTGATCCCTTGATTCATAAAGGTCTTGGGATTTTAATAGCCCTGATAGGGGGCGTATCCTTGCTGAGGTCGCATATTAGGGGTAATAGGTCTAATAGCAGGATTATTGGGTCTCATTGCAGGAATATTGGGTCGCATAACAGGGGTATTTGGTTGCATTACAGGGATGTTCGGTTGCACAACAGGGGTATTTGGCTGATAATATGCCGGTGAAGTTTGCAAAAAGACCAAATTCTCTGGAGCTTTTTGGGGTTTCTTTTCATCTTTGCCAAACAAGAATGAAGGTTTAATTGTTGGAACTAAGAACTTCAAAACTTCTTTCCCAATATGCTTTGTGTCATCAAACATTTCTTTTCCTGATTCAACAGTTTGATGAAATTTATCTTTTCCAGATTCTAAACTACTATGAATCTTATCTTTTGTTGATTCAATACTGTGGTGTAATTTGTCTTTACCAGACCCTAGCAAATCCTTACCAGCATGGATTAATTCTTTGCCCATTGAAAAAGACTCATTGTGCTTTTCTTTTTGATTATCTTTGCCTTTGGTCTTCCCCAGAGACTGAGCCACGACCGGCTGAGTAGTGGGATACTGTGGTCTCATTGCATAGCCAGGGGGCATTACCTGGGGCTTCTGTTTTGTAGGATATTTTGTTGCACTTCCATAATTTGATTTCTGGGCATTAGGATAAGTGGGACGTTGGATCATTGGACGAGGGAGGGAATTTGGAGCAGGGTAGCTAGGTCTTGGACGGTTCAGCTGTGCTGGCATAGAGCCACCAGGATTAGCAGCTAAAGGGCGAAAAGGTTGTACATTCACAGGGCGGTTGGTAAGTGAAGGATTGAAGGAATGCTGACCTTGTAGAGTACTTTGGGGTATATTCATCTGTTGAGGAGGACTAGGACGTGCAAAGTTAAAAGTATTCTTATTAGGAATCTGTTGTTGTGCGTTTGCAGTTGGTGACATATTGCTGCTCATTGGCTGCACTTTTGGTCGAACGGGAAGGTTCGATGGCATATATACTGAGACAGGTGCCCTTATTTGCTCATGGTACTGCTGATTATTTACAGATCCTGTTCCCTTTGCAACCCCCTGACTATTTAGCACAGGCATGTTTTGATTTTGAAAAAGTGCACTATTTTGCAGATCACTCGGTCTTTGAGTATTTACTTTTCCATGCTGCTTTCCGTAAAGTTTGGCTCTAACTTTTTCCTTTCTACTTAAATATGGAGCTTTCGTTTCCGTCACCAATGGAGCAGAATTGATATTGCTTGAAATAACTTCACTAATTTTGATCGTCGCTTCTGTTTCTGGTTGCACGTAAGTGGGAGTTGTGCTTTGTGGAAGAGCAAAGGGAGATTTGGTTGTAGTTAGCAGAGTGGAAGTTTGGGGTGTAGTTTCCTTTTCAATGTCTATTGACTGGGTCGTTGCAGTGGTCTCAACGTAAGCTACTTTAGTAGTAGGTTGTTCATACTTTTTATGGTAAACTGGTATTATTTCATTCATTTCTGGTTCGGGCCATAGAGGTGACTGAGGAGCTTTTTCACTTTCAACTTCCTTATTTAGGCTTTCATAAGGTTTTGTTTCATTAACCAGTTCTTCGAGCCTTTTCAAATTGACATCGAAGTCTTTTGTCCCAGTATAATACATTGTGACACTGTGCTTAGAGGAGCTGTTAAAAGTTGGCTGCTGCAACCCAACAGCAGAATGAGCAATAATTGAAGGATAGCTGGTCTCTGCATTTTTGCTATTTGTCCCTGCACTTTGGTGCACGACGTCAGTTTCAGACTTGAAAGGAGCCTCAGGTCGGTTATCTTGTAAATTTACACTTCCTTGGTATATAGGAGCATAATCCTTAGCCATTTGAGAGGATACCTGTAACGGCCTTATTTCTTGAACCTTCTGACTTAATTCGAAATTAGAAAGAGACTCAGCTGGTTTTCGGTAGACTGGCACATCATTTTGTTGAAATGATTTTATGTCTTGAAGATTGATTTTGTCCTGAGATGACGCAGCATATGATGGCAATTGATCTACAGACTGAACCGGTAATGCCTGTTCATTTGGAGTTACTTCAAACGCTGAGTTATAATGAGCTGCCTGTTGTACCCCAGATGGTAAGTCATGCTTTGTAAGGGCTTCAGCCGACTTTTCAGAGTTTTGTTGGTGAACTGCAATATTAGGTCTAGAATAAGAAATATATTTTACAGAATTTTGAGCATGACCCACTGGAAACTGATCTGATGAGGAGTGGTGAAATGATGAATGTGTCAGGTCTGATGCTTTTTCTGGGATAACTTTTTCAGAAGCAGAGTAATGTATTGGCCTATTTAATTGGTAGTCTTGGGTTTTCATCCCTGAACTCTGAAATTCATTACTTATCATAGGCGTAGAGAGGGTTTTCATCCCTGAACTCTGAAATTCATTACTTATCATAGGCGTAAAGATATACCCACTAGAAGTCTCAGGAGCTGATGCTGCAAATTGATTTAAAGTGGTAGATGGTGAAACACTATGCATTCCAGGTCTTAGAACAGGACTTGTATTAGAATGCGGTGATTCCTCATATTTAGTTGAATCAAAGGAGAAAATATGGTTTTTGGGCGTATTCCCACCATCAGTTTCAAATTTAGTCATAGGGGTGTTATGAGGCATGCCATTGCTCCAGTTTGTTTGGTATAAATTAGAAGGTATTTCCAATTTTTGTTCAGGAACTTTGGCCTCATGTTGAGAAGTATACACTGAGTTTGGGGTATATACTGAGCTTGGAGAAAAGTGATTGACTTTAGACGAAGTAGAAATGCTATGTATTCCAGGCCTTAGAACAGGACTTGCATTAGAATGCGGTGATTCCTCATGCTTAGTTGAATCAAAGGAGGAAAAGTGGCTATTGGGCGTATTCCCACTATCGGTTTCAAACTTAGTCATAGGGGTGTTATGAGTCATGCCATTGCTCCAATTTGTTTGGTATAAATTAGAAGGTATTACCAATTTTTGTGCAGGAACTTTGGCCTCGTGTTGAGAAGTATACACTGAGCTTGGGGTATATACTGAGCTTGGGGAAAAGTGATTGATTTCAGACGGCGTATAACCAGTCAAATATCTATGAGCAGCTGGTCGGAAAATAAGTCCAAGGGGAACTGAAGTATCTGAAGATGGCACTGCAACTGATGGAGTCTTTTTTGAAAATTCAGTAAAATCTTTAACTTTCTGAGTACCGAAGCCGGCCATTGGATGTTGCTGCCATGGAGATTGACTAAATTTATATTCTTCAGATTGGACATTAGGAGCTATAAAACTTGATGTAACTGATGCTGACGGAGCCTTTTGAGGAAATTTAGAATCGTCTACCTGGTAACTACCAAAGTTTGACATTAGATGTTGCTCCTGTGAAGGTTGAATGACTACATATGTATCTTCATGGACATTGGGCGTGAAAATTCTTGAAGAATCTGCAACCAAGGGAGCTTCTGGAGATGGTTTAGAATCAACTACCTGATGACTAGTAAAACCGGACGTTCCAGGTTGATGCTGTGGAGATTGATCGACTTTATAAGTGTTGGGAACGATACTAGGAGGCTGCAAATTTAAAGACTCCTGGCCATTAATTATATGTTGCTGACTAAAACCATATCCAAGCTTCTTTTGCTGTATATCTTCTATGACTTTATCTTGAATCTCAGCCACCTTTGCAAAATTTGAGTGAACTCCAGCAACATTTATTATCTTTTCCTTGATGTCTTCAGCCTGTAATATCTTACTTTGTACATTGAGAGCATATGGAAGTTTTTGAGACAGATGACTCGTACTTGGTGCATACGGTTTGGCAGCCATGTCTGCAGGCATTAAAGAAGCTTGAGGTGGGTAAATAAGACTTTGATGTTGCCTGATAGGATGCATATTCATACTTTGAAATTGTGGCTTGAACATTGTTGTCTGACTTTGGACATTCATTTGAGCAGTTTCAACTTGTTCTGGCTCATAGAACCTAACTTGATTGCTAGGAAAGTGGATAATCCCAGGTTTCTGCTCTTGAAGTCTGCTATTTCTCTCAGGAATAGGAGCTGGGATTTCTTTAAAATGTTTTGCCGGCTCCGTATAAAACCTGGTAAATGACTGCTGCACAATCGGCCTTTGACTGGGTATGATAGATGCCTTTTCAGTCTTTGATTCATTAACTACAGGATAGTAATTCTTTTGTGTTAAATTTTCAGAACTATCAGTAGTAGTACTTATAATTTCTTTCTCTAAGATTGTCGATACGGTTGGTTGATTAGATGCCTCAGAACTTTTATAGGAGCTGCTTCCTTTTTCTGAAACCGCAGAATATTTCTTTCCAGACAAATCTTCTAAATTAGCAGAAGATGCTAGTGGAAATAATTTTTCTTCATAAGCTGTACCTTTGTTTACACCCTCAAATCGATTTTTATCCGATGATGAAGCAATTGCATAAGCTGAAATACCCTTTGTGTCATTATAGTCTGATTTCACAGCTTTGTTAACAACACCCACTGATTCTAAAGTATCCCTATGCTCCATGGGCAGATCTTTAGACGGAATTTGGTCAATAAATACAGTCTGGTTATCATCAAAGGTCACTGGCCCATCAAGGTCAGATTCTTTGTAGTAAACAGCTATTTCATCAGGATTATCTAAATATTGATCAGCTGGCAAAACTGGTCCAAATAAAGTAGCAGGGTCAGGTCTGGTTGAATCATCTTGATCAAAAGTAAGAATTGAACGCTTGCAACAAGGTACCATACCATACTGAGAGCAAGGGGGTATAACGCCATAATTTTGTATGTCATACACTGAAGATCCATACCTGAAATATTGATCACTATTACAACTAGAACAAAATTACAATATAAAACAAAGCTCATTTTCTATGACAATAAGTATGAAAAATACCAATCGACAACAAGATTATTAATAGGAATATTAACGAGATTTTTCGTGTATCCCTGTTAAGGCCGTATCCAGAGGGGAGGGGGAGTTAGGGGTTTTGATCCCCCTTATAATTAAAATTGTAAGCAACTAAATTCCGCTTACATAAAGGGAGATCAAGTTATTTGGAAAGGGGAAGGGGAGTCAAAATAGACTAACACTTTTTTGGTGTAATTAAGCTACATTTACAAAATCATATCGTAAAGTAATTTCTTATATGTCTAGCGTTTTCGGGGCTGGGGAAGAAGTTTAGATCTTAAATTTTTCTCCTTTCTGGGCCTGGCAATTACATGTCATTTAAATGTATAAAAGTTAACTAAGTCTTTTTTAACTCATAAAGTTTTCCTTCTCAACACAAACACAACTAAAGAAGCAATCCCAATCCCACTCTTAATGAAGAGATAGCCTGTTCTCTACTCGTTCTATTTGGCCTACTTGTGGAAAATTAAACTACCTGGTTATTGAAATTTGAAAAGGCATATTAGCTTTATCTCGTTTATATAGTTGTAAAATATAGCTGAAAATGGTTATAGTAAAACTCAGTGTAAGAAATTCAATGGTAATTAATTTATACCAGGGTTTTTGATTGCCGGAACTATAAAATTACACAAGTGACCATGAAATCATTAACTGGTCAGCTACACACATTAGAATTATTCACCAATAAAAAGGCTATGTGCCAGCACAACAGTTTTTTCGTTTCTTCCCTCTCAGAGCTCAAATCTCATTCGGGGGAATCTCAGGCCTTATGTGTTTGAAGATAATTAAAGCATGCTGTGCTTTAATTATGATTTTACAACAATACATGATATATACCTGCTGAGCTGTCTCTTCTAATATTAAAAAAAAGATCAAAGCCAATCGAATTCAATCCTATCAAAAACTTTTCATTTTTGAAATACCATAGGAAATATTATTTGAACTGAAAAAAGGTGGTTTTCAGGTTAATGAATATTCAAAATTAATCTGAAATTGGAAGGAAGTCAGAAAATATATCAATATATACTGATAATAAATTAAAGAAAAACTGAAAAAAACACTTTTATCTCTAAATGCACTAAACGTAAAAATTTTTCCCTACACCTCAGAAAATGGGGAATATTTAAGTAAAAATGAAAGCATCAGGTGGTCAGGACAGGAGGAGTCGTCTTTAAATAGTGATGAAATAATTGCAGCATTAAAAAAATGGTTCAGTCATAATTCAAATGTCACTACTGTTCCTAGATTCAAATTACTCTGCAAGCGTATTCACGAAATAAAAACTTGACTTAGGGCATTTATTTTCTTTTTAACCTCAAACACATTCCATGCACAGTAAAACAGCTTATATAATAATCTAAATAATATTATAACAAAGAATAAGATAATATTCTATTCAAAAATGTTATCACTAGCTCTAAAAGAGCCGAATAAAGTGTGTATGGCATTACTGAACGACTGAAAAATAAAATATACTAAAAATATAATGAGAGAAAGAAAAATTGGGATAATATAAGAGAGAAAGAAATATAATGAGAGAAAGAAAAATTGGGATAATATAAGAGAGAAAGAAATATAATGAGAGAAAGAAAAGTCTGGGATGACTTAAGTCATCCCAGACTTAAGTGTTAAAAAGTATTCTTCAATTCCATTAGTTCTTTTTTGTAACGTAACAGCTGTAACAGTTTATTTTTGCAATGTTTTTTTAAGCCATCACATTTTCCCTTAAAGTATGCAATACAAACTGTTTTTTACTCATGTGGTATTTACCTTTTTGTCGCTATGTCAAATTTGTTGACATTTGTTGACATTTGTTGTCAAATTTGCTGACATTTTCGTCCGTATTGCCACGTTAAATCGAAAGAATAAATAAGCAAAACTTGTTATATAAATTTTGACAACCCTTCAAAAGAAGGCTACACATTCTTAAGCTGGTTGGTGCCACATTGTTTTAGCTTTTTTTTCCTTATTTTTCACCCACGTTTTTTTTTTATTTGGCAGTTACTATTGCCAAAAACTGTGTAACTAGATGTGGAGTTTTTTTTTATTAAAAATTGGATTGTTAATTTTTCCTAAATTAAACAAAAAACAAGTTTTTTTCAAACAGAAAGTAAGGAGCAACATTAAAACTTAATACAAACAGAAATTATTCCGTACATGAGGGGGGCTACCCCTTCCTCAACCCCTCGTTCTTTGCGCTAAAGTTTTTTAGAGCTTTGAAAAAGCTTCTTATTCCATTTCCAAGGCCCTTGTGTTTCAGTATCTGTTCTAACAGAATTTAGAACAGATAAATATCTGTTCTGCCTACCTCATATACGGAGTGATTTTTTGAACAAAGTAATGGTTATTTATTTTTTAAGCGCGTCACGTTATTTCTCAAGTATTTGTAATGTAAAACTGTCTTTTACTCATGTGGTATTTACCACATGAGTATTGAAACAATAATAAGCTATCAAACAGCTTGGGGTAACAGACTGTAGGTAAGGAGTGACTCGACTTAATATTAACTGAAACTCTAAAAAACGGAATTTTTATGCCAAGCGATTCATCAAAAGAATCAGATTCTTATGTTGATTTCAAACAAACAAGTTTCGTCAACTTTAGCTATACCCACCAAAAGTACAACACCTGAAAAAATTTAGCTGATTTTAGAAGACCTCCTAAAATTTATAGAACCTTAATGAAAATCACACCATATTCAGCATATCAGAGAACCCTACTGCAGAGGTTTCAAGCACCTATCTACAAAAATGTGGAGTTTTTTATTTTTTGCCAGAAGAAAAATCACGGATGCGTGTTTATTTGTTTTTTTTTTTTCCCCAGGGGTGGTCGTATCGACCTAGTAGTCCTAGAATATCGTGGGAGGACTCATTTGAACGGAAATTAAAAGTTCTAGTGCCCTTTTTAAGTGACCAAAAAAATGGAGGGCAACTAGGCCCCCTCCCAAGCTCATTTTTTCCCAAAGTCACCCGATCAAAATTTTGAGATAGCCATTTTGTTCAGCATGGTCAAAAATATGATAACTATGTCTTTTAGCATGACTTAATCCCCCAAAGTCCCCGGGGAGAGGGCTGAAAGTTATGAACTTTACCCAATGTTAACATATAGTATTGGTTATTGGGAAGTATACAGATGGTTTGAGGGGGGATTTTTTCTGGTAGGTGGGTGGGGGGTCGGGGGTTATATGGGAGGATCTTACCTTGAAAGAAGTTTTCATGGGGGAAGGGACATTGCTATGATGGAGGCGCCGGATTTCCCAGCATTATTAAAGAAAAAGATCAGAAATTAAATAATGAAAAAACAAGTTTTTCAAGTGAAAGTAAGGAGCAAAATCAAAACTTAAAACGAATAGAAAATATTACGTATATGATTGATTTCACCCCCTAGTCAATACCTCGCTCTTTAAGCCAAAGATTTCTTAGTACTTTCATAAGAGCTATTTATTCTAATTAACGGCCTTTGTGATTAAGAGGTTATTTTTAAAGAATTGGAACAAAATTCGAACTTTAGCTTAAAGAGCAAGGTATTGACTAGGGGGCGAACCCCCTAATATACGTATTAAAAATCTATAAACATAGAAGTTCGTTACGTATGTTTATTCGTAAGTTACGTATATTTATTACTAATAAATACGTTCGTAAATAAAATTAAACAAGTTTCGAGAAAGCCATTTAACCAAATAAAAGTAAAATTAATATGCAAATTTTCTTTTAATTATTCATGTACGGTGAGCCAAAATCAAAACCTGCATAAATTCAAAAACGTTCAAAAATTAAATAAAAAAAAATTTTTTTTTTAACTGAAAGTAAGTAACGACGTTAAAAATTAAAACGAACAGAAATTATTCCGTATATGAAAGGGACTGTTCCCTCCTCAACGCCGCCCTCTTTACGCTAAATTTTGACTTTGTCACGACTCAATTTTTTTTAAACAATAAAAAACTTTAGCGTAAAGAGCGAGGTGTTGAGGAGGGGACAGCCCTTTTCATATACGGAATAATTTCTGTTCGTTTTAAGTTTTAACGTCAGTTAAAAAAACTTGTTTTTTTTTAATTTAATTTGAAAATATGTCAACATTTTAGAAACGTTTTATATACAAGTATAAAACACCAAAACTAAGGAAATGAAACTTAACACAATAATTAATTAATGTCAATCAACAGTGAAAAAATATAATTTAGGGCGAAAGAGTAACTTTTTCGAAATATCGGTCATATAGGGAACAACATTTGTCTACACCTTTCTGGGGATGATTATAATAGGGTAAAAATATAAATTATTCTATGCAAAAAGTGAACAATGCCAGTTTTAAAGGTTAAACAAGACTTTAAGGAAAATCAATTTGCTTCAAAGTTTGGGAGAGGAAAGAAATATAAGGAAAGATTACTATAGGTATATTTGGAACTTCCAGAAATTCTTGGGATTACAACTTACGACTGGAGATTCTTGGAAGGGTGTAAAAAGGAAGGCTTTGAATAAATTGGGGTGGAGGCGGAATGTGCTTAGCAGTGTTGGGCCCATCCGTTTTGGTGCTAGTGGTAGTGCTCTAGGGATGCTGACTCGAAGAGAGAGAAGATTTAAAGTGCCATGAACATCAAAATGAAAACAATGTTTTCCCCAGGACCTACCTTAGGTTTAATCATGCCTGAAACATAGGACTTTCTGAGATTTTTTCAGATGTTTCAAAATTATGAAAATATTAAGGGAGTTTTACATTTTCGTCAGTCTTGCCGCGTTAAATCGTAAGAATATTCAAGCAAAACTAGTTAGATGAATTTCGCAGCAAGATGAATTAAGAAGGCTGTGCCTTCTTAAGGTGTTTGGTGCCATATCTTTTTAGGCTTTTTCCTCCTAATTTTTCAACCAAATTTCACGCTTTCTTTCTTTTTTGTTTGATTTAGTTCCCACTTTTGCCAAGAAACTGGGGAACTATATATGGAGGTTTTTCTCATTAAATTGGATTCTCAATTTTAGCTGAATTTTTAAGATATATACTGCTGTAATGAATTTCCGCTTAATCAATTATAACTAATAGATTTCATTTCCCTGTACTTTACACTTTAAGAAAAACCAAGCGTCCTGAGTCCAACACAGATACGAACGCTCATCCTCCACCCTAATCTATTTAAAGTCTCACTCTTTACATCCTCCCAAGATTTTTTTTATTTCTCTTAAATATTTCCTTACGGAACAGCTAAAGCAAAAGGTATGGGAAAACTGACAGAGGTAATAATGAACAAAAATGAACCATAAAAGGATTTGTGGCTAGGAGACATCCAACAACAAGCATCTAAGTTATTATATGAAAAACGAGTGGTACATGAGCATCGTTGGCTTTCTAGGCGGCTATACAATTTTTCAGTAATTAAAATTGAATTTGGCTATTTAAGTTAATCGAATGTCAATTGTATATTGCTTTGAAAGCTCATGCCATTTCTTTAGTTTTCTGTCATCGTTTCTTTATCTTTTTCTTGTTTCTTTATTATTTTGTTTCTTTATCTTTTTATATTGTTTCTTTATCTTTTTATATTGTTTCTTTATCTTTTTCTTTTCCAATGATTCTTTCAAAATAATTAGCACCCCCCTAGGATTTGTTCCAAAAAGAAAGGCTGGACACTGTTCTTACTAGCAAACTTAATTTTAATTGGATTTTGGTTATATCAAAATAAAACATTGTATGTCATTACGTCGATATTTTAATTGGGACTGACTAAGCTATTTGAAGAATTGTTTTTCAATTTGACTTGTCTGACTTATTTAAACCGACGCTTCAAGAGTAAGTGCTCTCTGATGCAAGAGCAGGGTTTTAAATTTATTATAATTATTTTATAATTTTCTTTTAAATTTATTTATTTGAATGGAAGGGCTTATTAAGAAAAAAACTTACGGATTTAAACAGTCTGTCCGTCTCTTACAGGGACATCTTTCCTTATAATCGTCTACTGTTGATGCTGTCACGACAGATTCATATCCAGCCGATTCCTCGGCATCCAATTCATAGTCGTAGTAAGGGAGGTCGCTGCTACGTGACTCAGCTAAAATATAAGACAATTTGTAATCAAAGATATGGGTTCATCCAGAAACTTGGTAAAGGGTGGGAGAGACTAAAGGGCTAGAGAGACGTAGCGTCTTCTTGCAGCGTTTTAAGTGCGAATGATATGCTAGCTTTTTCCCAGAAAAAAAAATACTGCGTTTTAGCAATTTTTTTAAATTTCTAGAATATGCACACTCAGTGGAGATAATTTGCTTTGCGATGCTATCAAGTAGTATATTGAGCGAGCTAGTAAGTAACTCAAAAAATGTTATACTGAAAATATGCCAAGATATTAAGACAAATCCATCAAACTTGAAAGTCAGCCTAAGAAATACGCAAAATGAGAACCTAGAAAGAAGTCTTGGTACGAAATCTGGCAAAAAAAATCGCCCATATTGACTAATTACGGCAGTTTTAGCTTAAAATAAAAAAAAAAAAAAAAAACGTCTTTCTAGCCCTTGTGCAAGCACCAAAACCTTTCATAATTCTACACTGTCCTAACTATTTTAACAAATAAAAGAAGAAAAGTTTTTGATTCTAATTCACAGCTGCAGGTAGGGAGATTCTTACTGCGTGACTCAGCTAAAAGACAAAATAATTTGCCGAGAAAGATATGGACACATTCAAAATCTGGAACAGGATACTGTGGGAGGGACAATGTCCAGGGCTAAAAGCTTTTTATTATTTAATACTGTCCTAACTTTGTCGGTGAATAAAAGAAAAAAAGAAGTTCAGACACCCAGATTTGCCAATAAGATTTTTTCAGCTCACAATTTCTTCATCATTCTTTTGCCATGGCCAAGTCACAATAGACTCACATTTGTTAATAAACAAAACAAGGATTCATAAATTACGTGTATTTCCCTTGATTGCAATGCCACAGTTTGGTGACAGAAGTGGAGTACCGAAATGGCAAAAACTAAGTTTAAAAAGTATAGTCTAAATAGTTATAGAATACATATAATTGTTAATGATTGTTACTTAATTGTAATTTGTATAGCTTTTATAATAATTAATTTCATTTAATGTAATAGTATTTTGTATAAAATCGTAAATTCTTGATGGTTAAGATATATAATAATGATAGTTATATAGTTTAAATAGTTATAAAATTACAGTTGAAATAGTTTAAAAATAGTTTATCAGCACTAATTTGTTCTCATCTATTACCTAATAACAGTATATCTTTACATGCTTTCCCATATTCATCATAGATAGATGAATATACGGTAGTTAGATACTGATAGATATAGAAATAAATTCAAACATAAATATATATAGGCATAGATAGAAAATCTTTCAATCTATACCCTAGTTGGTCAAGCACAAAGTTTGTGCTTGAAAAATGTGTAATTTTGATTTTATCTCACGAGCGTGACTACAGTGTGACTGGTATCAAATATAACACAAAGAAGTTAAAAAAATTTCTACTAAAAATTGAAACATCGATAGCGTGGCATAGACAGCTTATTTAGAACAATTGCAGTCTGATACTGATATGCTTGATTTGTAGCCAATTGATCAAATAGGTCAGTAAACAAATATGAAAACATTAAAATGTAAATAAATAGGAAGTTATAAAATTAAATACTGTTAAAGTAAAAAATTAAGTACATAAACAAGTAGGCTAATTAAACATGCAGATGATGAGAAATACAAAAAGGGTGGGAGCGGGGAGACCTATGCTTGGGGAAATTATTTTTTCTCCAATTCTCACAAAAGAGTATAAACTACGGTTTCTTTTCTTTTATGCCTGTCGTCCGGAAGGCATAAATGCCCTGCGCACTAGAGGTCTTCGCTGTTTTTTGTATGTAGAAGAGGGGGGGATTTTATTTATTTTTTCTTCATTTTTTTCAATGAAAATGCCTAAAAAGGTATTTTTCAAAATCTAGGGCAAATTGCAAAAAATGTAGGGGAGCAATATTCCCTTCTTCCGCAGTTGGCACCCCCGTCTCATAACAAATTTAGCATTTTATGAATTTTGTTTTCCTATGGGCTTAGATAAAACATGGATAAGCTAGTTCAGCAGGCAGGTAAGTGACAAATAACCATAAACTTCGTAAAGTAACCACGTGTGTCATTACTTTCATAAATTTTGTCATTGTTAAATTGGACTCCTCGTAGCGTGTTAATATGTTGGGAAGATAGCTCAACCCACCACAGTCCCTAGGTCTAGATGGAAGGTTAAAGACGAATAAGAAAACAAATTAAATCCTATAAAAAAATTTAATTTCTTTTTTAGCTTAGACAATGAATTTTTTTCCTAGTCTATATAGCGGAGGTTTGAAGGGGTGGTAGCTCTCATACCAAAAGAGACAATTTGTATTCTTTTTAAGACGAAATGACTATATGACTATAATCTTCTAATTCAGTATTGGAAAAAAATGGTGTCTGCGCGTTTTCATTTTTTGATTCTCTTTCAGTTAGGCTAGTTAAGCGCCAAGTGGAAATAGGCCTTCATTTTTTTTTTTTTTTTTTTTTTTTTTTTTTTTTTTTTTTTTTTTTTTTTTAGCCAGTTTGGAGAATTATAGATGAACACAGATGTGATGATATAAAATTTAATTGAGCTCTACAAAAGATATCGTATAGCTAAGGCATTTGATTAGCTATTTTGTTAGTTGATTCGGCTACATAAATATAAACTTTAGTCAAATTCTGCTTGCTTGTTTAATTTTATTTAGAGAACCCGTGTGCTGTTAAAATCAGAGGTGTGAATACCTCGTGAGCGCCCCATGAAAACCTCAAGGCGGTCCCAACATTACTCACAAATGAATATTCGGTACAAGATTTACACGAAAACTATAACAGCCACCAAATCAGGCATTCATTTGAATATTTCAAGTTATGTCTGCTGGTTTATGAGTTATTATCCTGGGTAGATGCCATAGGTATAATGTTGTTGGTTCCTGGCAGGTTTGATGTCAGGCATTTCATGGCATTTTCAATGTTCAGACATGCTTTCTTAAATCCTTTAAAAAAGCCCTCTGAAGAAGTCTAGTATCACATCTCCAAGTTATAATGAAAATAATGAAATTAAAAAGCTCCTGCTGTGCATTAAGACTATCAAAGAGTTAATGGTAATATGTTGTAAGTAAAGAGTGATCCCTGCCAAAAGTAATCAAGCCAAAAACATAATTAATTATGATCTAATTTTCATGGTTAATCCATATATGGAAAATTATTTGAAACCAAAAATTTGCATGATTTTATTAAAGAAGAGATAAAGCACCCCCCCCAAAAAAAAGAAAGCTTTTGATGAAAATTCAACAGTCAAATTAAAAATGTTCCTGGGAATCCTATATGCAAAAACGTGAAATTATCCCAAGAAAATTGGTCACGTGCCCATGCCTATTCAGTTGTTTGCTTTTCTGTTCACCCGAGTGATCGTACCGAACCCCTGGCCCTAGAAAATCAAGAGAGTGACCATTTGAATTTAAATATAAATTTGAATAATGTTTATAAGTAAAAATAATTGCCGTTCCACAGCAAAGTGCCGATAACACATATGTAGCATTGCTAACAGTTTTATAGTATTTCACAGTTTCACAATTGAAACTGCGGGGTGGGTTAATAGACTTTTCCATGGGACAGTAGGGGTATGCAACCTCAAAACGCGTCTTTTAGGTCAAAATTTTTCAACTTTTTCTGAGAGGTATTTAGATCAGTATACTGAAGATTTAACACCAAACATCTTATTTGGAAGGAAATACTTAGACAAAGAGCTAACCATGAATCTAGAGGGGGTGAAATCTCTTCTCTAGACATTTTTTTTATCCTGAACTAAGAAATTTTGATGATCTGTCAGATCCCTTCCCTCTGGATGACTTTAAAAATCTGCACCTTTCAGTGGAGTTCCCGTTATTAAAGTATTGTTATACAAAAGGGAAACTTTAACTTAAAGACTGGGGGATTGTGGGTTGGAATTCATGGTTATTCATTTTAAACTCTCATTTTCGTATATATATATATATATATATATATATATATATATATATATATATATATATATATATATATATATATATATATATATATATATATATATATATATATATATATATATATATATATATATATATATATATATATATATATATATATATATATATATATATATATATATATATATATATATATATATATATATATATATATATATATATATATATATATATATATATATATCCACGGTTTGACTCTTCCCCTTTTGTTGGTCTTAATTACCGTGTAAACAATGAATATTCAGCCCTTTTTTCACAATAACAAATAAATTAGGAATAGCTCTTACCTAGGGCTTCAGATGTAGTGTCAGCGGATGTTTGGAGGCTTGTTCCCACAAGCGCGAGGGAGATTCCACACCATACGCTACACCACCTCATTCCTGAAAAAAAAAGGTATGCAACTTAAATAACCATAATTTGCATCAGGGTTGCCATTTTTAGTGATTTGTCACTATTTTAGTAATTTTGGCCAAGTAATTTTGTTTTTCCTAGTGATTTTCTGTTTTTATTTGTGACTTTGGTGATAATGCAGAGTGATTCCTCCCCTTACGAAAACACTATAAAATTCTGAAAACAACTTTAAAAGATTATAAAATGCTTCCTATGTCACTCCTCAAAGTGCTTCCCGCTTCCCTTTACTCCCTTCCCCTCCCCTATTGTGCAAATATATAGCCCAAATTACGTATTTTCCATACGTTTTTTGACACGTCACTCTTTTCTTTAAATAGATTTAACAGCAAAGAAGCAACGTTGACGGAACCAAGAAACAGGAAGATGCATGGATAATACATATTTTTACCTATATTAGGATTAGGTGGAGGGGAGGCGTTTTAGGGGGAGGCGGGGCGGAGGGGGGGGTGTATTTTAGTTTTTTCTAAGTTTTTTTCTGAATTTAACAATGCTTCCTTCTGAAAAGGAATAATTCTGAACTGGCACCATAAGTTTCTAGAACCGTGGATAACGAGACAATTTATAAAAAGAGATAGCCAAAAACAACTGATTAAAAACAAAATTAAAATTGGTCTTTTAGTCTTGAGAAGACAACATTCATGCGAAGTAGATTATATATTATCAAGGGATATAATTTTTTGCCTGGTGGCAACCCTGCTATAAATGCCAAAGGTGAACATGAACATGCTTTAAACTTAGCCTTACCAGCGACTATACCGTTCCGGCTAGCAAAGCATGCTAGCTAAGGCCAAGTGCTCTAAGAATGCGGATTAGGATACCTGTCAACGATTTTCGAAAAGTGTGGGAAATAGCCGTTTTCGAGTCATTAGCTAAATGCAAAAGGAAAGCCACTGGAAGATTCGTGGAAAGCCATGTCTTAAAGTAAAGAAAAAACCAAAAAATTGCTGGTCATCAGTATCAATGGAAAGTAAGACTGACTTAAAAGACCATCCTACATATAAGTTGTTGCAAATTCTTAAAACCTGATCTCACCGATGTCGATACTTTTTACTTGTTCATCTTTTAAAAGAATAGTCACAAATTTCTCGTTCACTATTATTTCAAAAAAATTACTCCCCGCCCCCCCCCAAATTGTTCCTATCAAATAAATTATTATAAATCTGTCTAATCAAAAAGAATATCAAATAGATTTCTTTTACTAAGATTTTGCCATTTATATTGGTGTCCAAACAAAAACTGTGCATTAGATGTCTGTATCTGTTCATTATCTTTTGAAAATAGTTTAATTTCCATTTATATAGTGTTGTAAGAGGGGGTCACACTGTCAGTTACTTCAGGCTGGTTGAGCTCTTGGACAAGGTCCTGTACAGGCACTTGTTTGAAGGGAGGGTGGTTTTGGAAAACATCTACACTGGTGATATACACAGCAAATCATGGTAAAATTCCTAAAATCATTATGATTACAAAGGACCACAAGCTTGTGGCTCTTCTTTCCTATTAATGTGTATGTGGCCTCATATAACAAGCTAAAACAACATTACCTGCTTGCAGATTTTCTCTCTGCTGATTTATTCCTAGGGATGCTGGATCAGTACTGACAGAAATAAGATACGTGATAAATCAAAATAAAGATGGGATTGAACGCGCTCCACCCCTCAATTGATCAACTATCGGTACATTCGAATACTGATGGATTATAATCTAGCGGCCCCTCTATCCTGGGGGGATAAAAAGAGACAAAAACAAGTGTAGGTACCTAAACCATAGGTAATTAAGTTATGCATTCCTTACAAGGTGAAAGCGGCAATAACAGAGGTCAGTTGCACGCAATAAAAGAAGGCCGAGACGCTTAGATATTCACAGGTGAAAAAAGGGTTTACCTTGAGGGGGACCGACTGGCATGAATAATCAGAGACGCTTGAAAATATTGAATAAAACGAGGTATTGCGTTTTGATTAGCTCGTACTACAATTAAGAATAGCCTACGTTTATTCAAAAAGTATACAGATTTTTGGTCGGGGGGGGGGGGCCAAGGAATTTGTGCAAAAAAACTATTATATAGCTTATGCCCCTTGACTATTCAGATATGGACCCCCTCTTGCCTCCCCCCCCCCAGTAAAATGCTGGAGCTACTCCCCTGATGTTAACAGCAATATACTTATTTTGCTTCATGAATTAATTATGATTAATATTTGTGGGAGAACGTTGGGTCCAAAAAATTTTTGAAAATAATTTCTTCTTAAAAATGGGTCTAATTCTTTTCTCATAAACTGAATCATGTGGCTATGCGCCTAGCACAGAGCATCGACCTAGTCTGGAGCAGATAATAGTGAAAACATACATATACAGATGAAAAACAAAACCCTCCATGTATACAGACTTTTTTTGAGTGAGGTGTGATAGCAAAAACGGGAAGACGTCAAAACATCCAACATTCTGGACATGCAACGTCATAACATCTACAAAATCCGTCATAACATCGACAAAAAAAATCCGTCAGAACCACCAACCGTCACAACATCCAAAATTTTAAAACTTTAGTTTTTTGGGGTTTAGGGGGGAAATGTACCTAGGTTAGGTTACGTATTTAATATATGCTATGCTTAACCCCACCCCTCTGATGTGCAAATATATAGCCGAAATTTGTTTCTAAACTATTATATACTTATTACTATTCTATAAACTTATACATTTTTTTGGATATTGTGACGGTTGGTGGTTCTGATGGTTGGATGTTATGACGTTTGTTGCTTGTGACGGTTGTTCGAAATGGTAGTACCCCAGCAAAAACATATTTGATCCTTTGAATTAAAAGCGCTGAGAAATCTGAAAAGTTTAGGATTGGGGCCACATATATTTGATACATTCAGTTTAGTGTTACCCGTCAAAGGCAAGGGTGCGTTATAATGGAAATTAAAATTTCTAGTGCCCTTTCTAAGTGACTAAAAAGATTCGAGGGCAATTAGCCCTCCTCTCACACCCCTTTTTTCCTTAAAATTGTCCCATCAAAATTTTGAGACTGTCATTTTGTTCAGCATAGTTGAAAGATGCAATAAACATGTCTTTAGACTAAAATGACCCCCCCCCCCCACAACCATGGGGAGAGGCCTGTAAGTTATGAAACTTACCCTTTGCTTATGTATATTATTTGTTGTTAGAAATCATACAGACATTTTTTAGGGGGGGGGAGGGATTTTGAGCTTGGGCTGGGTTTCCATAAGGAGAATTTTCCTGGTGAGAAAATTTTCCGAGGGGAGAAAACTTTCTGGGGGGAGGAAAATTACCGGAGAGTGAACCTTCCAGGGGCAATTTTCACCACGGGGATATGACAGAACTCCTTTACCTTTTATTTGTCTTGCTTTGTCAATTTCGCATGTGGAGATGTTCCAGGGGATTATCTGAGGGCTATTTTCGGCGTGTTTTGATGTCAGGGACGAAAAATTTCCACGGAAGGCGGAATTTCCGGAACGATCAGGAAAACGATTAGAAATTAAAGTTTTCTTTAAATGAAACTAAGCCAAGGAGAATTCTTCAGGCTGAATTGTCCGCAAGAAATTTTACAGGTGGGGATTTTCAGCGAGGATAAAACTGTCCGGAGAAAATTTTACGGGGCGGGGAGGGTGTATTTTAAGTTGGAAGACATTTCAACAGAGGAGTTTCTCACGAGGGGAGGGAATTTTTTATGAGGGGATGAACCAGATTTACCGACATTATTTGAAAAACGATAAGAAATTATATAAAAAAATAAGACTTTTTAACTGAAAGTAAGAAGCAACATCAAAACTCAAAACGAACAGAAATTGCTCCGTATTGAAGAAGTTGTCCCCTCTTCAATACCTTATTCTTTACGGTAAAGTTTGAATGTTTGTCCCAATTTTTTAAAAATGGCTTCTGAAACAAAAGGGCTGTTTATTTAGAATAGGGAAATTTTCTAAGAATACTAAAAGCTTCAGCGTAAAGAGTAAGGTATTGAGGAGAGGAACAGCTCCTTCATATACGGAATAAATTCTGTTCGTTTTGAGTTTTGATGTTACTCCTTACTTTCAGCTAAAAATCTATTTTTTTTTGCACATAATTCGTTAAAAAAGATTAAAGTTTAATTCACAATAGTTTAAAGTTTCAATAATTTACTAAGGAAATCACTTCCGAAAATAGTATTGTCCTTTTTTGCGTAAGATATGAGTGAATGAGTTCATTTTGTTGTCCATCATACAAAAATTAAAAGATAGGGACATTTTAGAAATTTTAATTTCCATTATAACGCACCCTTTCCCGATCTTCTAGGAGCACTATTTCGATACAATTACCCTTTGGGAAAAAAAACACGCATTCGTGATCCTTCTTCTGGCAAAAATGCAAATTTCCACATTTTTGTACACAGGAGCTTGAAATTTATACAGTATGGTTTTTTGATACACAGAATCTGATAGTATGATTTTCATTAAGATTCCTTGACTTTTAAGTGGCGTTTCCCCCCTTTTTTGAAAATTTGGCAAATTTTCTCAGGCTCGTAACTTTTGGTGGGTAACATTCAATTTGATAAAATATTATGTATTTGGAATTATCATATTAAGCTGATTATCTTAATGTATCGACTGATATCAAAATCCAGTTTTTAGAGTTTCGGTTACTATTGCAGCGAGTCGCTCAATTACTATTGAGCCTATTGCTATTGTCTATTACTATTATTTACATTTGATAAACACTTTCACAACGAACAAAGTTTTGTGTATAATTTTGTTTTTATTTTATATTTCATGTATTTTTTCTATTTAAGGCAACCAGAATGTCTTCAGTTTTGAACGGATTTGTACCAAGCATCCTTCTTTGATATCTCAAGAATTTAAGGATTTTCTTTAAAGTGGCTTGTAAGTTGTAACTATCATGTAAATCGCCAGTTTTTCGAACTTGCTTAGACACTTGGGATGTGCCTGTTTTTGGTGCTCCCCTTTTTGTGCTATATTTTGACTTCGGTCTAATTCAGTCTTCAATTCAATCTTCAGTCTTCTAATTCAGTCTTCGGTCCTTCCAAGCTTTTTTAACCATGATATTCAACAACGTATTTTCTATCCTTGCCTACGAGCATTTTTCTTTACGTAAATGCTCATTCACAATGAGAACTTACTAATATCAAGATTTAGCTATTGCTAACTTGACTCAGACATTTTTTCATAGAATTTTCTAATGGCTGTAAAATTCTCTGAATTATTTATGATTAGCTCAAAATTCTAGTTCTAAACTTCGGTATCAGTAAAATCTCACTGCAAAAGGCTCTAAAAAGAGATTAAATTTTAAAAAATCAAGTTTTTCATGTAAAACTAAGGAGTTACATTGAAACTTAAAACGAACTGAAATTATTCTGTATGTGAGGGGGGTTGTCCCTTCCTTAAAACCTTCACACTAAAGTTTTTTAAGCACTTTTGCAAAAGATTGTGATTCTAATTACACGGCCCTTGTATTTCAGGAATCGTTCTTAAAGAATCGGGACAAAGGTCAACTTTAGCGTAAACAGTGGGGTCTTGAGGAGGGAACAGTCTCCGTCATGTACGGAATAAGTTCTTTTGGCTTTAAGTTTGAAAATGCTCCTTACTTTCAGTAGAAAAAACTTATTTTGTTTTATTTAATTTCTGGTCGTTTTTCAGAAAATCCAAGGGAAATCCGCCCTCCCCCCTCCGTAGAAAATCCCCCTGCAGAAATTCTCTAAATATACTCCCTCCCACGTAAAATCCCCCCCCCAATAAATTACCATCAGACAATTCTATCATCGCTGCGAATTCCCCAAGAAAATTTCTTGCTTAAGATTCTGCCTGGAAAATGCTCCTTAGTATACTTTCCTTTGAAGAAAGACTTGTGTTTTATTTAGTTTCTGATCGTTTTTTGCATCCTGGCGGAATTCCTCCCTGTGTGGAAAATATTTCTTAGACCCCCCTCCCCAAAAAAATGGAACGTTCCTCCCGCGGGAAATTTTCTCTTGGAGAACTTCTCCTGGTCATAATTTCCCCATGTATAATTTTTTTTCGTGGGAAGTCCCCTCCACGTAAAACAAAACAGAGAATTTTAATTCCGCTTAAAATTTTCCCCGGACAATTCCTCGCGTGAAGAATTCTGTCTAATTCCCCCTTGTAAATTTTCCCCTGGAAAGTTCACCCCTGGAAACTTCCATCCCAATGGGAAATTTTCTCCGTTGAAAATCTGTCCCTAGGAAATCCCTTCCCTCTGAAAATGTCGATATTCTTCCAAATAAAAAATACTATGTGTAAAGTATGGGCAAATTTCATACCTTGGAGCACTTCCTCTAGGAGCTCGTGTCATCCCCAAAGACATAGTTACTAGACCTTTTAACTATGCTGAACAAAATAGCCATTTTAAAATTTTGATCTGACGATTTCGGAGAAAAAAGGGCGTGTGAGGGGGACTAGTTGCCCTTCAATGTTTTTTAGTCAACTTTTTAATTTCCTTTTAAATGAACCCTATCCAAATCTTCTTGGAATATTGTTTATATATAACTACCCTGGGAAGAATAAAGAAGAAAAAAAAAACACCAACAACAACAAACAAGCACGCGTCCGTGATCTTTCTTCTGGCAAGAAATACAAAATTCTGCGTTTTTAAAGATGGCTAAAAACAGTATTTTGACTGGGGGGCAACAGGGGGTCCATATCTGGATAGTAAAGGGGCATGGGCTATATAATAGTTTTCTACAAATTTTGTGGGGGTCAGTTATCCCCCTTGTCCTCCCGAAACGAAGCCCCCGGTTAACATAATGTATATACTCAAAAACTGATTCTGAAAACTCGTGACAGTTAGCTGAAAAACTTATCAGAAATCATCATAACAATTAGTAGGCAAATTTAAGTCTGTCAAATAATTAATTTAAATGCCAATTAGTGGGCCTAGCACACTGGTTTACGCGAAGTCCGCAAGAATGTAATCTTGATCCTGATTGGTGGACTGTTTTTAAGGGACCAGCCACAGGCGATTTCAAATTCTTATGTAGCTCACATTAGGGAATGACAATGTGAAATAACTATTAGCTTACATTACCCCCCTTTGAGTAAAAATGAATAGATAATAATACATTGAAATTTCGTGGCTCTTTACTATATGCACACTAGAGCATTGCCTCTAATAACGGTTCAGCATGGACAAGAAACCCCTTCAGAATCTTTGCAACTATAATCACTATTGGATTGCAAATCACTTTATAAGTTGCTGTCCCTTTAACTGGTAAATACCTACTCAAATATCATATTTGTTCAGATAATAATCAAGGGGTTATACATTAGCCAATAGATGACCTTAGATGGGGAACTGAGAAATAAAGGAAATGAAAAGCTAAAAACAAGAGAAAAAACAGACAAAAACAACTCACAATCAGAATTACATCAACATTTTTTTTTTTTGGTTTTGAGTGATAAAAAGGCCCCTGGGTCTTAGTAATTACTCAAAACGAATACAAATTATTTCTTATATGAGGGGGGCTACCCCTTCCTTCTCCCTCACTTTTTTCGCTAAAGTTTGACTTTTTGTCCCAATAACTTAAGAACAACTCCTGAGACGCAAGGACTGTTGAAGTTGAATGAGAAGTATTTTTTAATAATTTAAAGACTTTAACGTAAAGAGCACGGATTGAGGAATCCCCCTCATGTATAGAATTACTTCTGTTCGTAAGTTTTAATGTTGCTTTTTACTTTTAGTTTAAAAAAAACTTTTTTTTATTTGATCGAACAGTTCGTGGTAACAAACTTTGAGTAAGGAACGAGTCGGCCCAATAGTAACCGAAACTCCAAAAAGCACAATTTTGATAACAATAGATACATCAAAAGGAGTGGTTTTTATGGTGATTCCTGATAAATAAAATTCATTAAGTATAATATTACCCATCAAAAGTCACGAACTGGAGAAAATTTGCCTGATTTTCAAAAAAAGGGGGAAACATCCCCCAAAAGCCAAGGAGTTTTATCGAAAAGTGCACTATCAGATTCATCGTAAGTAGAGAGGGGTCAGGAGGTCCCGTACCCACCACGTGGTTTATGGTTTTCTCAGTGAGAATTAAAAAACAGGAATTTTCTCACTTGAAAAACCAGGAATTTTGATGTTTTTCTGGTTGTTTTCATGGATGGATATGTGTGTTGTTCGATTTATTTGATGTTTTTCTCGGATGTCAACATCAATTATGGATGTTTTATGGTTTTTGTCAGTGAGAATTTGAAAAACATGAATTTTCTCACATTTATGTCTATTTTCATGGATGTTTAATGGTTTTGTCAGTGAGAATTTGAAAAACAGGAACTTTCTCACTGAGAAAACCATAAACCACGTGGTGCTGTCACGAGTCAGAACACCTGTGCTGTCGACCTCAATTCACCTATCGTGAATCAATAATTCCACTTAGAAACAACAAATTAATTTTCCCTTTCTTGACAGATCAATCAATCAATGACATCATCTGTCAGACTTTAAAAATTTTCGCCTAGAAACATTTCTCCAGGAATAGATCCAAAATCATTAATGTCTTTGCCTCTGGAACAGTTCTACTGGTCGAACTCCAAAGGATATTAATAACCAAAGGCCATGGAAACAATTAGGCAAGAAAAATCTTAGCGATGAATTGTTTTAGCGAGCGAAAAGGTTTCCAAATAATTTGAAATGCATTGACGCAGAGATGCCAATAACAAAGGAACACGCTGAATGTGTGTTTAGGGATTATTTGGGCGAAACCGTTTTAGACAGGTTATGGAACTATTTCGGTGAAACAGATAGAGACATTTTAAAAGAAGATTTTTGAAGAGATTTTGGAGGAGGTTTTGAGTGTGGTCGTTATAATACACAAGTTTCAATTGAACAGTGTTGTGAGGTCCTCTACCCCAACCCCAAAGGGTTCCAATCCTCCTACCCCAACCCCGAAGGAAGCCCCCGGTCCTCAAAGCCCCCCAAACTCCCAAAGGGCCACCGGCGCCCCCAAAGACCCACCCAGACCCCCAAAGGCCATCCCCAGGCCCCCAGGCTCCCAACTGGCCCCCCGGACCCCCCAAGGCCCTCCCTGGGCTCCAAAGGCCCTCCCTGTGCCCCCAAAGGCCCTCCACCGGTCCCCAAACGCCCATCGAGCTCCCAAAGGACCAACGGGGTCCCAAAGGCCCTCCACCGGCCCCCAACTGCCCCAAAAGCCCTCC